>NC_056743.1:462657753-462740253 GCF_019279795.1 Protopterus annectens | reverse complement strand
TTCAACGTTCAATACTATATTTAATTATATTTAATTTTATGCTTAAAGTGTTATTTGCTTAGTTAGATTTATTAGATTGTCTTGGTGAAATGTATTTACAAGGATGCTATGGAACTTGTAGTTCTTTAGGACTTGGCATTTTTGAAAGTGTTACAGCTTTAAATATAATTTTCAATAGTTGGCGCCAAGTTGAATATTTAAACCATGGAGTTACTATTGTTAATTGTTCTGATGAAGCCCACCTTCTGTGGGTGAAAGCGCTTAACCTTGTTGTTGTTATAATTAAATCGTTTTTTTATTTTACTTGCTCACTGTTTGCTGATTTTTTACACCAGTGGTTACTGTTATAGTTTTGTTCTGATTCTTGGCGTTCAGCGTTTGATTTACGCCATATTCCATTCTTTTTGTATTCACGCTGTTGGTTTCTGTTGTTGGATAGAGATTTAGTGCATGGTCCCTCTGCTTCACAGACAATCAAAAAGTGCTATGAAAGGGCCAAGCTGAGCTAGGGAGTGTCGTAAGATTTTTCAGCCCTCCTTGTCCAGATTGTCCAAAGGAATTTTTTTTTTTTTTTAATTCCTCATCCAGTTTTGGCAAAAAAAACTGAATAATCTGTCTCAACAAAATTTAAGTAAACAAGACATTTAAGAATAAATGACAATGATAGCAATGGGGATTCAAAAAAAAGAAGTCTCAAATCTCCCCAAACCAAGGACAGTCTAAGAAGTCTGATTGTTCAAGAGAGACCCTGGCCCTTTGTTTTCTTCCAAAAAGTCTGGATCTCCATTTTCCTCTTTGGTAACAGATTGTTTCAAACAAATGAATTTTGAAAATCCTTCATGAGGGTTACGGATAACAGTGGAAGGAAATTCCCCCTGTCTGGGGGGGGGTTCATTCCTCATCCTCCAGACCAGACTTTATTTCCACCTGTTCTTTGTCACATGCTGTCCCAAGGAGCGATAGAACCAGTTCCTTTTTCCCAGGTGGGGAAGGGATTTTATTCAAGGATGGTCCTAGTGGCAAAGAAAGAAAGAAAACTAGAAGACCAGTTCTGGGATCTTTCTTTCCTAACCCTCTTCTTGATAATGCCCAAATTCAAAATGTTGTCACTTGCAACCTGTTACATCTTCTTCAAGTTTCTTGGTAGCAGTAGAATGAAAGATGCTTATCACATCCCCATACATCCAGACTTCATACTTTTCTTATGGTTTTCCATGTCTAGTTAACATTTATCTGTTCTCTGCTTCATCTTTTGGACTATCTACTGCGAGTGTTCACAAGGTGTCTCACTCCAGTCTCATTGCAGGCTAAAGGGGATCCATATTTAGACCACTCTTACTTTTGCAGAGTCTTTTTCAAAGTGTCAGAAATCTCTGTTTTGGGTGAGAGATCTCTTACACAAGCTGGGATTCCAAGAGAACATTCAAGTCTCTTTCTTGACTTCCTCATACAGAGTTGTGGTTCTGGGATGTCAGCTAAACACCTCGGTTCAAAGAGCTTTTTTCCAGAGGAAAAAAAATAGATATTTATTTTATATCTATTTCCAAGGTTTTCCACTCAGACTTCAGTCACTGCAAGGGACTACATCAGGATTTTTGGTCTCATGGCATCTGTGGTTCTCATGATACCCGTGGCAAGACACCACATGAGAAAGATACAGTGGTGTCTTTGGTCCTACCATCAGCACTCTTCTTATTTTCAGGTCACCGTGCTTGGGTTTGTCAGAAGAGGAATCTTTTGGTCGAGGCAACAGGTATCCTTAAATCCATCTCTTCCTCTTCTCTCCCCCTGTTCCAAAGCATTCATTCACTACCAATGCTTTGTACTTTGCATAGGGAGCGATTTCTGGAGGAATAAAAATGCAGGGGATGTGAACATGGAGGACAGATGAAGGCAGATAAATATCAAGGAGGTGCTTTCTCTGACCAAGGCACTCAACTCTCTGAACTATCTTTGGTCTCTATGACCTCTTTAAGTAGTGTGACAGTACCACAGTCATGTGGTACATTAACAAGCAAGGGAAAACCAAGTTGTACTCCTTTTTGCAGACTAGCCATGTTAGCTTGGTATAGCTTCACAGCACAGTCTAAACTTTACAGGCATCCTGCATTCTGTGAGAACAAAACTGTATGGCAGACAAGCTGAGCAGGACTGGGGTAGACCCTCAAGAATGGAAAGTAGATCAGGGCATCTTCCAAGTTTTGATTTGTCTGTAGTAAGTTCCTCAAGTAAACCTCTTTTCTCCTTTCTTAATAATCAGCCAAAGATTCTGTTCCAAGACTCCATTCAACAAGGTTAAGAAAACGGATGCCTTTTCATTTCCTTGGTCAGGAATGTTCCTGTTAGCTTTTCCACTAATATCCAGGGTACTTAAGATTCAGGAGGAGTCCCCAAGATCATTGTTTTGACTCCCATTTGGCCCAGACTACTGTGGTTTTCCCTTCTTTTGTAAATGGCTGGGGGCAGTTGCTGTAATCTTCCTTACAGACTGAATCTACTAACGCAAGAACAGGGGTGTTTGATGCAGCCCATCATCATTCCTCTTCATTTGACTGTCTGGATGATAAATTCTTAATTCCTTTTAGGCCCCTGTTTACAGAGGACGTGCAGCAGGTACTAATGGAGGCAAGAAAGCCAGCTACTAGAAAATTGTATATTAACAAAGGGAAGAGGTTTTCTAGTTTGTGCTAACAACAAAACTAGTACCCATTCAGGTCTAGTTGTTCTTTGGTTTTACAATGTTTGTGCAAGTTACTATCCTGTGTATCTTATTTATCTGTCAAGGTTCTTATTCCTCTGTCAATGTTCATTTATCAGTCATTTTTGCATATCTGCTCATGGATTCTACTCCAGCAATGCAATCTCGTGTCAAAATGTTCTTGAATGGAGTTTTGCATAAAAGGTCTCCGAGAAGACTGGTGGCCTCTCATTGGGATGTTTTATTTTTGTATTAGAGAAGCTAACACTTTTGCCGTCTGAATTGGCTATTCTAGCTGACTTGAGGTTCTTAACAGGGTAGTAGTTTTACTGATTGCTCTAACCTGTGCAAGAAGGGTATCTGAGTTGCAAGCACAATCAGTTGTATCTCATTTTCTATAGGGACAGGGTTTCTTTGAATACAATTCCTTCTTTTGTGCCTAAAATGGTATCTGAGTTTACTTTAAGCGAAACTGCCCAACTCCCTCTTTTCTTTCCTGAACCTAAAAGTGAGAGAAAGGATACTCTGTACCTTGGATGTCCAAAGAGGACTCTGTTACTATCGTGACAAAACTAAATCTTTCATATCTTCAGATCAATTGTTCTTTTCTTGTGAAGGTAAGAAGGGACAGCCTTTGTCAAAACAGACCATTTCCAAGTGGTTCTTTAAGGCTATTATCTTTTGTTATACTCGCTACAACAAAGCTATTCCAGGCAGGGTCAAGGCCCACTCTACTAGGGCCTTGGCAGCATCTTTGGATTTTTGGAAATGGTTGGATTCTAGAAGTATTCCAGAAGCTGCTACTTGGTCATCTGTACATACTTTTATAAAGCATTATAAGCTTGATTCTAGGTTAAGGTCAAGCTTTCCTAGGACTGTTCTTAAGTGGCTTTTGGACTGTTCCTTTTCCACCTTCTAATGTAAACCTTTGAAAATATCCGGAGTCTGCCAATAAGCGGAACAATTCCAAAAGACAACTCTCCAACTTTAAAAAGCTTGTTTAATCCACATAACGCCAACCGGAACACACTATAACATCCACTAAACACAGGAACAGAAACGCTGACATGTAACTCAAGCATTGAGACCAAATTCATCATCACTATTGATGTGATTGATTTATTCTCATGTATCCCTAAGGAAAAGGGTTTAGAGGCCTTTTCTAACAGCCTAAGAAAGCACACAGATTTACAATGGGATACCATCAGCTTGTTAACTGAAATGATGACACTAGTTTTGGAGAACAACTATATTTACTTTGAAGGTGAGATCTTCCAGCAGACTAGGGGAGTAACCTGGTCATGCTTAATTGGGAAGATGAAATTTTGTTTAAGAACCCACTTTTTTCCAAAGTTACATACTACTCCCGATTTTTAGATGATATATATTTGTTGTGGCAAGGAACTTTTGATGAAATGCGGATCTTTATAGATTTCATCAATAGCAGTAGTGACTATTTGAAGTTCACTTATGCCTTTGATCCTAAGGGCTTGCCATATTTGGATACATTAGTAATTCATCATAATGGGAAAGTGAGTTCTAACATCTTTAGAAAATCCACCTTTTCGAATAATTATCTGGAGTTTACTAGTTGTCATCCTCCCAGACTGAAATTTAATGTCTTCAAGGGACAATGCATTAGGGCTGTTAGAATGGTATCGGATCCAGAGGATCTACAGAAGGAATTGTCACAAATTCAGTGTTACTTTAGTGAACGTGATTATCCACAAGACATGATGGATGATATCATCACAGATATTATGAGCAAACTGGGTACAAAATACACCGCGTTGTTAGGTTCGGGTGGTATTCAAAACTTGCCTGTTATGAATAATAAAGGACTGGGACCCAGCTATTTAAGAGCATTTATTATACCATACAATACAGGGTCGGATAAAATTAAACAAATTATTGTTCAATTTTGGCATCTGATTAGTACTGACCAATACTTAGTTAACATTTTGGGTAAGAAACCCAACTTTGTATATCGGATGGGTTTCAACATGAAGAAACTATTCGAACACCACATTACAGAAGTGAGTAACAAAAATATTGTTAAGAGTAGTAATAAATGTGGTTTTTGCAATTTCTGTAAATACATGTATTGCAAAGGTGATTTAAGATTAGATAATGGACACAAAAGTAAAATTAAGTGTAAAAAGGGAAATTGTAACACACGACAGGTTATTTACTTAGCCAAATGTGATTCCTGTGAGGCTTTTTATGTGGGACGTACAGAACGATGCATAAAAAAGCGTATTTATAATCACTTATATAGCATTAGGGTGAAGGATCTTACAAATGCTTTATCTAGACATGTACAACAGTTAGGAGAAACACACATGTTTAAATTTGTAATATTGGAAGTTATTCCGAGTAATCCCAGGGGTGGTGATATTAAAGCTCTTATTGCATATAGGGAAAGTTGGTGGCAACTATTCCTGGATGCGACCACACCACCTGGATTAAACGACAGCATTTCAATTAAAAGCCTTCTTACCTAGAATGTACTATATCACTTGGAATGTTTCTATTTAGATACACCAGCTTATGAATGCATACGTGTATAATAGTGTTACTGCATCTTGGTAGCCCTGCTACTTTCTACAGTTGACTCACATATATACTTTACCTTTTATATATATTTTTGTTACACATTTATATATTTGTTTCATTTATATTTTTTCATATCTGTTTATATTTGTCTCTATATATAATACATTTTTCATGACAGTATATCATAGGGAAATTTTGTATATATGTTTTCTAGATATACACCATATATACCATAAATTTTTGTGTATATTACACTTTTAGTATACATATAATTCTCCTTATACACATATATTTTTTATATATTTTTAGTCATAGGGACCATATTAGATATGTTTTTTTATAGACATCCATGATTTTTTAGGTATCAATGCATTATATGGATGTTATAGATATCATAGTAATGATTGATTGGTTAGTTTTTTAATAAGTACACTTTTTGGATTCAATTATACAATGCACATGTTATGGGATTTCATTTATCTCTTTTTTTAATCACATACACTGTTTTGAATAAGTCCGGTTATTAAATCCATTAATAATTTTTAGGCAAATAGACATATACTATTCAGATACTTTGCATTTGGTCATTTGAGATGTTTATGAATCAATTTGAGGTGCAATAATGAATTTACGATGCAATGTATGTAAAAAGTTTATAGATTTTAGTGATGTACCTTTAAGACTTGTTATGTTTTCTTGGCGCCAAAAAGTTAATATAAAGGATTTGAATGCTTCTACATGCAGTTCTGAAGAAGACCAAATTGGATTGGTTGAAAGCGCTAAGCTGCATTTAGCGTTTTTTTGTCTTGTCCGTTGAGTTACATGTCAGCGTTTCTGTTCCTGTGTTTAGTGGATGTTATAGTGTGTTCCGGTTGGCGTTATGTGGATTAAACAAGCTTTTTAAAGTTGGAGAGTTGTCTTTTGGAATTGTTCCGCTTATTGGCAGACTCCGGATATTTTCAAAGGTTTGCTTTCTTTGGAATCTTGTTTATGATCACCTTCTAATGTAGTGATCTCTCTCTCTCTCTCTCTCTAGCAAACATGTCTTTCAGACTTAAGTCATCTCTGATCAAGCTGCTTAACAGGTTGGGTGCCTGGAAAGTTCCTTGAAGCTTTGGAAGCTGGCCGGCTGTTGTATCCCTAGCAGGATGTAGCCCATATTGCTAAGACTACTGCAGCAGTGATTATTCAAACATCTACTGTTATGATAAGTTCAACTTGTACAATTGTATGCTACCTAATCTATTACTAGAGAAATCTGAACTAGTAAAAACACAGTTCACCTGCTGAGGAGCCCAATCCTTTAATGAAAAATACAGAAAAATACAGATGATAAACATGAGCGCTTTCGTCTGCAAAAATACAAACTTCATCAGATAAAATCCCACTAAAACTGACATACTTTATATAAAAAATATTAACCAATGAAATTTTACATTCAATAATTCAATCAATCAATTGAAATCTTAAAATCCTGAAATTCTAGTTTTAAAAGGACAATTGATTGATTGAATTATTGAATGTAAAATTTCATTGGTTAATATTTTTTATATAAAGTATGTCAGTTTTAGTGGGATTTTATCTGATGAAGTTTGTATTTTTGCAGACGAAAGCGCTCATGTTTATCATCTGTATTTTTCATTAAAGGATTGGGCTCCTCAGCAGGTGAACTGTGTTTTTTACTAATCTATTACTAGGATAGCTATTTCTTATTAATGGGGGTCACCATTTTTACTGAAGTTTGAACAGAAGTATACTCTGTTTTCTATTGCCTGTTTGAAACAAGAGAAGGAAGGTATTCTGGTGATGATGCGAATAAATGTAAGGAATTTTGCCTGACAGCAGGATATCTTTTCAAAATCCATCTGAGTGAAAATACCAGACTTGATTGAAAATCTGTTTGATTGTGGTCGTACTGCAAGGGAGAAGTTGTTTATTCTACAAAGTGCAGAGGCAGCATCATCAGAGTTTTTTATAGTAAGGGGCAAAGCCCTCAGAAGGTTATGGACGTCTTTGCCCCCCTTCCCCATACACACAGAAAAACTACCTTTTAAACTGCTATACAAATGCTCTATTGGAGTATTTTTTTTGTCTGAAAAACTGTACTACCTGCATTCGATTGCACTGGTGACTTGGAACATCTTAATCCTGAAAGTGTTGTCATTGTTCAGACTGGATCTGATGGATTCTGTATCTGACAGTACAGGCTTAATGGCAGAGAAGGCTTTTACACCACCTATGAGGGTGAAGTTGCACCTGATGTAGTTAGATGGCATCATTTCTTTGGAACCTAATAAGAGTACTGTCCAATGGATTTCCTTATGGCATGTGTGACCAGGAGGATAGAAATCTGTGAGGAGAAGTTTGTGCACTAAGGTAGGTAGAAGAAAGGTGGTTCATCTAATTTAATTATCTTGATTATGGGTAATAAGTGAACTGTATGTATGGTGTTAACATTAGTGTCCATGGATGTGGGTAACTTCTCAACATCTTTTATTTAAGGTAGTCACCAGTAATTTTGTATCGTTAACACATGGGGACCAAAGAGGATCACTTGTGAAATACCTGCATTAATATATACAGAATATTATACATCCTTTAACTGGAAGCTACATCTTCTGTTATTTTTGGCATATATTTTTTTTCCCACAGCTTCAGATTGAGAACTGCTTGTAGTTTTAACCTCTAACTAATCTTAATCATTAATAAAATCATGACTAACATCTTTGCATTCCTACAACACATTCATCCAGATATATGGATAGTTGCTTCTGTGCCCACAAGAGTTCCATTTTTCTTGTGGTTATACGTCACACACCTCGTGTTCATTGGACATCCATACATGTCCCACTCCATGTGACATTTGTCATTACTTTCATTCTTAAAGTTCTGACCTCACCCGCATTCATTCATACACACTTTTGTACATATTGGTATATGTGATAGATAAGGCCATTAATCGAAGTTAACCTGTTTAAGTAAAAGAAGCACTGGCTACAGTCTCTTATGGTGCTCTTTAAGTAAAGATATGTAGTGCATAGAAGATTATGATTGTGTCTGAAGTCATATCCAGCTTTTGTTGTGTGTTCAAGACTTGGATGCCAAGAAATTCATCTCAGTTGTGAAGCTAGAGAGGTGAATGTTGACATCCATGTTTAGAATGCATAGGAAACAAGGTTATAATTGGAAAGGCTGATCATAATTCTTTGTAGTGCTTGGAGATTATATTACTGGACTACATGAGTAGTTAGAGAAAAATAGTGGAGGTGTGATAGGAAGCTACACAGACTGGCCACCCCAAAACAGCAGTGGAAAGTGCAGAGCATTAAACACTTATTCAGCCAAGTGTTTAACACATTTAAAACTCTCTGCACTTCCCAGTTCTGTGATGGCTGCTGACTGCTGTTAATGCTTTAGCATAAGACTAGAATTTAGCAGTGGTGAGGGGTGCTTAAAAGAAGCTTATTAAGCACCTTTCTGATGTCAGAAATGTACTTAAAAAGATTGTAGTATATGGAGTGCCACATTTATGCTCCAAAATCAGACAAAAGATGTTTTAAGTGCTTCCTTGGAGTGAGACCTGATCTTAATAGTGCTTAGGTTTGTTTAACAAAAGCTTGTTAAGGCCACCTAAGTGCTGTTAAGATCAGGTCTCAGGCTAGACACTAACAGTGGACATGGCCTAAGGATGGCAGCAGAAAGGAAAATGGCTTTTTAAAGCTGTTAGAACTTCACTCTGCCACACCTAACAGATTTTAAAGCCATTAGTTTTAGAGGGGCATATTGGTTTTGCCTTCTGTGACCAGCCTCTCAACGTCCCTTATTTTGTCTTATTTTTTGCTCTGTCTCTTAAGTTTTTGATTTTTTCTGGTTAAATGTCTGACATTAGAGCTTCATATTTCTTACTGTTCAGAAAATGCATGTTTACGCAAAACTCGTTCTATTAACATTCTTAAATAGATTTGGAACATCCTCCCACTCCCATTGTTTTTTGGGTTTATAATTCTTAAAGAATTTGACAGGTAGGCTATTGTCTTTTGAAAGTGCCAAGTGCTTTGCTGGTTTTCAAGGTTGGTAAAATACTGTGTTCCTATTTGTAACTAGTAGAATACAGAGCAGATAAAGCTCCATGCTCATCAAGAATTATGATTCTGTCTGCCATCATGACTTTCTATTATGCATTCTTGACCTAGATGCCAAGATTCACCTGCATCACTGGAGAAGCTCTCTTGGTGAGTTGGAAACCTGTTTTATTTTCTTTCTCCCTTTTGGTGACTTATTAAAGGCATTTATCTGATATTGTCTACTATGGGTTCTGTTTTTTGTTATTGTTTTGTATGGTTTATTATGTATGCCTAGTATCTCTTGCATTCATGCATAAATTATGGAGTGTGTATGTGTGTCTCGATTTTAGTATTAGGGTTAGGATAGCATTATGGTTAGGATTAGAACATATGAGTAAAATACTGCATGATCTACTGACACTTCATCTGGAGGTTTTCTTGCATGGTACTCTTCTGGCAAGCAACCTTAAGCAGCAAACAAGTCTTCATATTTCTGCAAAATAATTTGCTTGAGTATCTCTCTCTATTTTTCTGAGAAATTGTTTCAGGTTTCTCCACTGCATTTTTACTGCCAACATTTCAGTCATTGGAACTGAACTGCCTGTTTTTGCACTGTTTTCTACATGACAGTTATCATGATGTTTTTCTACACAACATTTTTTGTACTGACTGCCTTGAGGACATTTATTGAAAAATGTGTTAGAAGCACTAGTGAAGGAGACTGCTTGAATACTTCCTTCCTCTGTACTATTCACATGAATCTTTGTGCAGTGTATTTGATTTACTATCTCAAGCTTGCTCGCACATTAAACAAACCCCTTATTATTTGCATTTATTTCTTGGGGAAAGTCCGACTGGGCCATGAAAGATCCATTTTCAGCAGAGGTACAGGGAGAAAATTGCCAAAAAGTATAACATTACAAAGCACACATACTTTTCCAAGTTGCAGTTATGCATCAAGGTAATAAGCATGTACATAACCAATAATGTTCTGTAGTCCTATCTCGCCTTCATTCTTACATATGGGGTTGGAGCCGATCCTCTGCTCCGACTCGGCCTGTTACAAAGCTTAAAGTCTCTTAGTTGGCTTGTGGCTAGGTAGGTATCCCATAGTGCACTAGTACAATCCACATATCTCGTTTGCCACGTCTACGAGTTCAGAAGTGCTTCTTGCTTGGCCATGGCAAAGTCCAAACTTTTTGTCTTTATTATCACTTTACTGATTCTGTAGCTAGTTAGCTTATTATTAGATAGTATTTAGCAGTAGTAGAAGTGTTTATAAGTGTCTTTGCCCTTTAATTAGTTAGTTTGTTGAGAACTTGTTGGCCGTTGGCCTTTGTTGTTCTCTGTTTTGGTATCCTGTGTGCTGGTTTTATTACCGTTGATATTCCATATGTCCGCGTTTTTGTTATGAGCTTGTTTCTCGTGTGTATGTATGTATATAGGTTCATAGGTAGGTGCTAGGCTGTCGGCCCAAGGGCCTATGTAAGCCTAGCCAGCAAGGTTCCATAGCTTACGCCACACAAGAAAGTTGTTTTCCTGTGCCACTGTCCAGCAGAGACACAGAAGTGATCCCCGGGGTGTATTTCTTATTTCCCATCCACTCATCAAGATTTTTCTTGAAGAGTGCTAATGAAGAACTTTGCTTGACATAGATGGGTAGCTTGTTCCAGAGTATAGTAAGTCTCTGGGACAGGAATCTATCCCTCCAACGTGTCCTGTTTATTGTGGTGACAAAGTTTAGGTCCCTAGAGCATGTAGCTTGAAGGGATTGGGATTTCTTTAAGTGTAGCATGTCCAACAGCTCTGGGTTTGACATAGCTTTATATGTTAGGCAGAGATCACTTCGGAGTAGGCGATATGCTACGGAGTAAAGCTGGAGTTTTTTGAGGCGGTCAGTGTAGGGCATTTGTTTGAGGCCAGTAATCCTCTTTGTGAGGTACTTCTGTGGCCTTTCCAGCTGCTGCAGATGTCTTGTGAGGTACATTCCAAAAGGGGCGTTGTACTCTATAATGGGTCTAATGAGTGACGAGTAGAGGGGAACAATTACCTCCTTTTTTTTTTCCTGGATGAGAACCCTTTTATGATGAGGTGTGCCACGTAGAAGGACTTCCTGGCTACTGTGGCGATGTGACTATCAAAGGAGAGACTACTGTCCACCTGGGTCCCAAGGTCTCTTATCACACATTCGGTGTCAAGTAGATTGCTGCCTGTGTGGTAGTTCATGGGTACAGAGTCTTTACCAAAGGGGATGACACTGCACTTTTTGGCATTGAGCTTGAGGCCATGGCTCTGACACCAGGCATTTGTCTCAGTGAGACCCATCTGTAGGATGTCCACATCATTTGGGGACTTGGCTATGCCTCCTAGTTTTCAGTCATCTGCGAACTTCGTTAGCCACAGGCCTTCTGTGTTAGCCGGTACTTCAGAGAAGTAGATACCAAACATGAGAGGTCCCAGGACGGAACCCGGTGGTACTCCACTTGTCACTGCTTTGAGGTCAGATTTGGAGTCTGCAACTTTTACAGTGTGGGTTCTGTCAGTGAGCCAGTTGGCAACCCATCTTGTGATGTAGGGATTTATACCTAGTTTAGTGAGTTTAGCTATAATTCCAGAATGGGGGATGGTGTCGAAAGCCTTGGCGAGGTCAAGATAAGCTGTGTGAACCACCTTACCCTCATCCACGGCTTTGGTGACTGCCTCAAAGAAGTCGATCAGGTTCAGGAGGCATGATCTGCCTTTCACAAACCTGAACTGGGTGGGGTCCAGAGTTTGGAGGTTACCAACGTCTTTGTTTATGAGTTCCATGATACGTTCCATGGCCTTGCAGACCAGGCTCGTCAGGCTAATAGGTCGATAGTTCCCGGAAGCAGTGGTGGCTCCCCCTTTGTGGAGTGGGATAACTGTTGCTGTGTGCCATTCAGTGGGCACAAAGCCTGAAGCGAGGCTATTATTGAACATGGTGCTTAAGTGGGGAGCCAGTTCGTTCTGAAGTTCGTGTAAAACGCAGTCTGGGATGTTGTCCAGTCCCATGGATGCTTTGTTTTTGGCTTTAGAGAGTGCAGCTTTTATCTGCGTAGTTGTGATTACAGGGACTCTGCATTCTTCCTGTATAGATATGGGCCCTTTAGGGGGTGAGAGGGGGATAAAGTTAGCACTGAACCTATTTGCCAGGATGTTGGCATTATCAGTTGGTTCTGTAATTTTCGTGCCTTTGTGTTGTAACTCAGAGCAGATCTGGGTGTTGCCATCTAGATTCTTGACATAGCTATAGAATGCCTTGTGGTTGTCCTTGGATTTAGTGGCGATTTTTGTTTTCATAGCTAGCTTTGGAGGATCTTATAAGGGATCTCGGCTTCTTACTGAGGCTGACCAGGGAGCTCCTCCACTCATGGGATTTTACTCTCTTGCAACAGTTTCTTCCTTCTGTGTTGTACAGTTTGTTTATGGCAGGGGACCACCAGATTGGCTTCCTTTTTTGGAGGATAGCGTCTTGGTTCTGTTTGGGATAGCACAATCCATGCACTCGTGTAAGTGCTTATAGAGTGCATTTGTGTCGGATTCAGCAGTTGTAACTGTATTGTCCATCTGCATGGGTGTCATGAAGTTCACCACTTCTGTCTTAAGAAGCATGAAGTTGGTTTTGGAGACATTTTTTACTGTGGTTTCCTTAATGGGGGATGTGAGCAGGATGTGGATATAAAGGGCGATAAGCTTATGGTCGGATCGGACCAACAAGGAGGTGACTTCAGGTGTGGAACACCGATCACTCATGTTGGTAATGACTAGGTCTAGGATATTGTTGCCCTTGGTGGGGGTGTGGATAAGTTGATCTAGGGCATTGGAGTTTGATTTCCAGAAAGCGTTGAGCTAAGGAGTTGGTACACTAGTAGTTTTCCCAGTTAATGGTGGGGGTAGTTAGTCGCCCATTATTAGGGTGTTTGGTTGAACTCTAATATTTTCTAGTACATCAAGAAAAGAGGAGTTGGAATCCTGGGGCATGGTGGGGTATCTGTAGCAAGCTACAATTTGGGCTGCAGTTTTGCCCAGTGTTAGTTGCACTTGGATAACCTCAGATGCATTATGCTGAGCAACTAGCCTGGAGGTGTGGATATCCTTAATGAATATGGACACACCTCCGCCTTTGGTGTTTCTGTCCAGGTTACATAGCTGAAAAGTGTGGTATGAGTTATAGCCTGGTAGTGCAGGGGTGCTCTCTGGAGCCTTGAACCAGGTCTCAGTCACTGCACATACATTGATGTTCTCCATTTTAAGGAGTGCCTCGAGTGAGTGCATTTTGAGATTTAGACTTCTAGCATTGAGTAGCATTACCCTCAGTGTTTGCTTGCCTGTCCCTGTTATGGTGGTGAATTTGTTATTTGAACCCTGCCTAAAAAAGGCACCATATGGGGCAGCAAGAGCCTTAGCCAGTATCCGGAATCCCAGGGGCGACAGGTGCAGGCCATCTGTGGCAAAGCATTGTGGTCTGTCGACCATGTCATCCCAAGCAGACAGATACTGGATCCCCTTAGAATGACACCAGAAGCTTAGCCAATTGTTGAAGTCAGTCATTTTGTCCTTGTACTGCCGTATCATTCTGGGCAATGGCAGAATACTACTCAGGGCTAGTGTCATACCTGTGTGGGCTACAAGATCAGAAAGCTCTTCCATGTCTCTTTTTTTATGTAGTCCAGGAAGGTACGTCTCGGGTCATTCACACCAACATGGTCAATGACAGAGTCATATTTGTACTTGTTGTGGAGTGATCTGAGTGTGTGGGTTATGTGGCGGATCCTGGCACCAGACAGGCAGCTGACACTAACCTTCTCCTTGTTTAGTCTGGTGAGTGTGACATCAGTGTGCCTGACTATAGTCACCTATGACTAGTGTGTTGGGTACGTTGTTTTGCCTTCTTGGCTGTGGTTGAGTGGCACACTGAGTCTGTGGGCTGTGTGTCATTAGGTTGTGTTGGGGGATGGAGGTTGCTTGCGTTTCTGATTTGGAGGTCTCTGTTGCTTAGACAAATTATTATTGAGAGCCTCCACGAATGTTTTTGTGTTACTATGTGTGGATTTTGGTGGTGTAGAATTAGTGAGACTTCGTGATGAGTGTGGTGTGGTGCAAATGTTCACCTTCTCCTCATGACTGTCAAGTTCAGTCTTGGTTGGAGAGAGCTTTACCTCCAGTTTGGCTAGATAAGTGCATCTCTCACAGGTTGTAGTGTTGGGTGGTAGGAGGAGAGGGTTGTCTGTGTACATGAGACAATTTCTACATTACCTCTAGATGCCCAGATTTATCAGATAGACAGAGAACACTGGGAGCTGACCCTTGGATATGCCTGAATAAAAAAAAACTATTTTCCTCTAGATAAGTGAGGAAAGTGAGTACAAGAGCTGTTTTTTCTCTAGGCAATTGAGAAAAGTAAGTACAAAAACTGTTTTCCTGTAGGTAATGAGGAAGATTGAGTGCTATAGTAATTAGTAGCTTATTTATTATATTGCTGTTCAACGTGCCTAAAGACCACAAACCTTCGAGTTTCAAAAAAATGCATAAAGTGCTCCCAGAAGATGTCAGTTATGGATGGCCATAGCAATTGTGTATATTGTCTCGGAGCCATTCATTTGCAGGAAACTTGTTTATTCTGCCATTCCTTTAGCTCCAGAGTTCTCCAGGAGTGGAAGAACAAGTTAATTTTGAAAGGTCTCCTCAAGCCTTCCTTCGAGGAAGACTTGGCGAGTTGTTCTTCCTCATATAAGTCGCATTCATCCAAAAAGGAGAGGGTCAAGTCGGCCAAGAGGCATTTGCCGGTGCCAACTAGTATATCTGAACCTCCTCAGAAATAATCAAAACTTGATAAGACTTCTACCTCCTCGGCTCCACTGTCCTCTGAGCCTGTCGAGGTTTCAGTGTTGGCACTGCAGTGTCAGCCCCAAGCCTTTTGGAGCAGACTACTGAAAAATTTCATTGGAGATGGTCCAGAGATCCTTTGCTGGTCTCCCCAACCTTAAGATCTCCAATTTTACAGAGATCCAGATCCTCTAAGAGCTTGTCAGAGGAAGATGTGGAGAGAGTAGTGCTTAGACTCCTGAAGTCATCTGCCTTGCCCATATTGTTGTTGGCTCCAACCCAGTCGGTTCCGGAGCCACCCGAGTCCATCCTCCCTGTTGTGGTTCCTCCTCTGAGCCACGTTGGGTCTTCAGAGCCGGAGTTTTTGGTGCTACTTGTTGTGGAACCCTCTGCTTCAGCTCCCCTCGTGGCTGTCTCGGAGCCGAGTTCCGCTCCGACACCTTCGGCGTCATTAGTGGTGTCTAGGAGCTGAAGCTCTCCGGTCGGTCCTGACAGGGACACGTGGACCCAAACCTCTTTGTTTCCGAGTCTCCCTCTCGGTGCATCGGCTAGGGTGAGCTCGGATCCTCTGGAGCCACTGACTACCTCCATTTCCTCGAAACAGGGGCTGTCTTTCAAGATGATGAGTGTGCTGTCCCCCTTATGAGCTCCACGCAAGGGTGCCAACGCTCTTCCCCCTCAGAGCACCGACCTCTGTCTCAGCACCTACTCTGTCTCGACAGCAGAGACCCGCAGACTCAGGAGCTTCCATTGGGTGGCCCCAGTTTTCCGAGACCTCCCTCAGAGTACCCTTCTGAGGAGCTCTCTTGGAAGAGGACATGCAAGAAGGAAGCATGTAGACTCCCCGGATGAGTCCATCACTTCAGACAGTGACCTTGAGGAGTCAGAAGGGTCCCCAAATCGTCCTCTGATGATGTCTCCTTTGTAGACATCGTAGAGATCCTTAAGCAGAGAGGCAGTTGGCCCACTATCACCCCTTCTGGAGTCAGTGTATCT
Source organism: Protopterus annectens (assembly GCF_019279795.1). Classification (NCBI taxonomy): domain Eukaryota; kingdom Metazoa; phylum Chordata; order Ceratodontiformes; family Protopteridae; genus Protopterus; species Protopterus annectens. Next base: position 462,724,092 of record NC_056743.1, on the reverse strand, counting down.
GAAGGCTTTCGGGTCTCAATCTTCAGCCTCTTGGGTGTCTCCACCTTTCAATGAACTTTTAGACCTGGTTAGCTGGAAGGTGTGGGAGACTCCTGATGCAGTGGAGCCAGTTCTCAGAAGATCCAATAAATTTCTGTCTGCCCCAAAAGAGAGAGATTTTTTTGCCCGAGGGCGTGTCTGTAGATGCCATGTTGGTGGCGGCCACTAAGAAGGAGCTAGCGGAGACTTCATCTGTCCATCAGCCGAATAAGGAGTCTCAAACGATGGCTAGATATGGGAAGCATATCTTTTCTTCAGCGGCCTTTACTGTCAGATCGCTGAACTATCTCACACATTTTTACTAGGCTTCAAAGAGATCTCCTCAAGGAGTTAGGAGATGCTCTTCAAGGTACATCTACTGAAGGAGTCCCTGAGAAAGTGTCTGTTCAGTTGTCCACCTTAAATTCCATTGTGAACTCCTCCATGAGGCTGATCTCCTATGCAGCTGACAGAGCGAGCAGGGCAGCGGGTTCAGGAGTTTCTCTTGGGAGACACTCCTGGATGCTCTTATGTAACTTTGCAGAGCCTTTCAAGTCTACCTTTACCAGCACCCCCTTTGACGCTTCTTCATTGTTTGGACCCAGGGTAAATGATGCACTCACCAGGTGCGAACAAGAAGGGAAAACTCTCTGCCGTGGGAGTCCGTTTTACTGTCTCCTCTAGACCATATCCCAAGGGTCAGAGAGGTGGTATGATGTGGTTCAAGAAGTCCCAGAGATTTTTCCCGTATGCACAGGGTGACTCCTCCTTCAGAGGCAGAGGAGGAGGCGCTAATGGTAGATGTCTCCCTAGAGGCAGGGGGGTCCACAAAACTAGGGAGGCTGCGATTAGTTTCTAGGCCGTCCCTATCGGTGCTCCTGATGTGGGGCCCGGCTGTATTTCACTGGAGCCAGTCGGGGGTCACCTATCTTTGTATCCATAAGCCTGGCTAAACATCATCGAAGACAAATGGGTACAAAGAATAATCACCAGAGGTTACTCCATATCCTTTTCTCTTCCACCCACACTCCCAAGAAGATTCCGGATGTTCCACCCAATCACAGGGATCAAACAACTGTAGAAGTGCAAAAGTTGCTTGCAGAGAGAGTCATCCAAACCGTCCCAGCAGACAAGATAGGATTCAGAACTTGCTCCAGATTCTTTTTAGTGCCAAAACGTACAGGGGACTGAAGGCCCATCTTGGACCTCAGCAAACTAAACGAATCTGTAAAGAAGGCCAAATTCCAGATGGTGACACGACACTGCAGTCTATACTCCCTCTGTTAGGGAAAGACAATTGGATGTGCTCCATAGACTTCCAAGATGCGTATTACCATATAAAAATGGACAGAGCGTTGAGGAGTCACTTAAGCTTCTGGCTGGGAGCCAGTCACTACCAATTTCGTGCTCTGCCCTTTGGTCTCACCACAGCCCTCAGTCATCAAATGTATGGCAGTAATGACAGCTCACCTGAGACGTCTAGGATTCCAAGTGTTTCCGTACCTGGACCACTGGCTCCTGACTGCCACCACTAGGCATCTACTCCTACAAATTAGACATTTCACCATCCAGCTTTGTTCCCAGCTGGGGATTACAATAAAGTAGGAAAAGTCTGCCTTATCGCCCTCTCAATTTGTGACTTATAGGCGCAGAAATAGACACAGTCGCCATGATAGCTGGTCTACCTGCAGAAAGAATTCAAAACCTCAGACAACAAATTCTCTGTTTACTTCCTCTACAGAAAGTGAAGGCAAAGACTGTGCTGAAACTCTTGGGAACCCTGGATTCCACCATAACATTAGTCCGTCTAGCCAGATTACATATGCAAATTCTCCAATGGCTTCTATCTTACCAGTGTTCCTTTCAACAACAGCCTCTCTCTCACAATATCATTCATAAGAGTCTTGCAAAAAGGACCTTCGTTGGTGGATTCAACCCGACAACAGGCACTCCATTCCTTCCTCGCCAACCCATTGCTACTGTGACCACGATGCCTCACAGATAGGGTGGGGGGGCATTATCTAGGCAGGACTGTCCAAGGCACATGGCAAGATCATGAGGCTCACCTGCATATCAGTGTCCTAGAGATGAGAGCAGTGCTTCTAGCGTTGCAAGCACTTCACGACTTTCTTACTCTAGGGACGATAGCAATCCATTCAGACATGTCAGTGGTTTGGTATCTCAACAAGCAAGGAGTAACCCGATCTTACCCCCTTTGTCGAGATGCCCTCCGTGTATGGAAGTGGACATTTTCTTCATAACGCTTTCTAGTGGCAATGCATATCCTGGGGATAACCAATGTGATAGCCAACAAGCTCAGCAGGACAATCTTGATGCCGTCTCTGAATCGGGAAATAGTGGGACAGATCTTCTGCAGATGGGGACAGCCTTGCGATCTCTTTGCCAGTCTGGTCAACTCCAAATGTAGCAGCTACTTCTCCCTTATACCCCCTCCGAGAGAGTCACCGAGAGATGCACTTGTTCACGATTGGCCCCTGGGACTCTTTTATGCTTTCCCTCCCTTTCCTCTCGTATCCAAAGTGATTCAGAAAGCAAAGTTATTGAGAAGCAAAATGATTCTCATCACTCCTTACTGGCCTTGTCAGATTTGGTTCCTCATTTACTAGACGATCCATGGACTCTGGACCCAGTGCCAGACCTCTTGACACATGTCAGGCTCTCTTCATCCCTGCTTCCACACCCTCAATTTGGCAGCATGGCTGCTGCAATTCCATCCCTAGTCAGGCTTCATGATTTTTCACCTGCTGTGACCCACATCCTTAAGTCTTCGCATAAACCTTCCACTGGGAAGTTATACACTAGCAAATGGAGAAGGTTTTCTATATGGGCTAAAGAAAGGAATGTAGATCCTTACACTGCATCCATCCTTATGGTTTTAGAATTTTTGTCTGAACTTTTCCATCAGGGATCTGCTGCTGCCACAATTAGGGTCCAATTGGCAGCGATATCCAATTTCCATTTTGGACAACACGAATTTAACCTGATGTCACACAGATTGTGTAAAACCTTCCTTAAAGGCACTACTTTGCTAAGACCTCCCTTTCAGGAACTGGTATCTCCCTAGGATCTAAACTTTCTTCTGTCCAAACTAACTTCACTGCCCTTTGAACCTGCACATTCATGTCTTATTGAAGTTTCTGTCTTGGAAGATCTTGTTTCTAGTAGCCATCACATCAGCTTAGACGAGTATCAGTTACAAGCACTGCCTATTGAACCTTCTTATTTGATTTTCCACAAAGACAGAGTTGTCCTTCGTACAAATCCTTCCTTTATCCCTAAAGTTTGCTCTCACACTAATTTGGACCAAACCATAGAATTACTTGTGTTTTTCCCTAATCATTCTAACACTGTAGAATACAAATTTCATCAGCTGGATGTTCACAGGCAGTTAAGGTTCTACCTTCACAGGACTAAGGAACTCAGTCAGACCAATTGTTCGTATCCTTTTCTGAATTTAGAATAGGTCTGCCAGTATCTAAAGTGACCCTATCTAATTGGATTTCGAGCTGTATTTCCTTCATTTACTCCTCCAATGGAAAAACTGTACCATTCAAGATTAGGGCTCATTCTACACAATCCCACTCTACATCTGCTGCCTTCCAAGCCAGAGTTCCAATTGATAGTATCTGTGCAGCAGCAACTTGGGCTACCCCTCATACCTTTTATTACTCATTAAAAATTGGACCTGACCTCTAGGGGTAGAGCCTCCTTTGGTTCCACGGTACTCGGGAGTATTTTCCTGTGAGCCACCCAGGAATAAGGTGCTAGGGACGCTGTCCCATATGTAAGAATGAAGGCGAGATAGGTCTACAGAACATAAAGAAGTTATGTACTCACCATAAAGTTCCATGTTTGTAGTCCATCTCGCCCTTCATTCTTATGAACCCACCTGCCTACCCCCCCATCCTGGAAGAATCTGGAGGCAGGATAGTCTTACCTTGGTAGGATGGAGACCTTTCATTATTATTGTTCTTTCTGGTTAACCTTAGTTCTGTCTTTCTATAGTTTAGCAGCAAACAAGATCTGGGGATTGTTCTAGTGTACTATGGGATGCCTACCTAGCCACAAGCCAACTAAGAGACTTTGAGCTTTGTAATAGGCCGAGTCGGAGCCGAGGATCGGCTCCGAACCCATATGTAAGAATGAAGGGTGAGATGGACTACTAACGTGGAACGTTATGGCGAGTACATAACTTCTTTTTTTTCAGTTGTGGAACTACAAAAAGTCATTTATACAGCTGTGATAATGAAAGGTATTTGTAGCTATGGTAATAAAGCAACATTGAGATATTACACAGAAATATAAGTGAGACTTAGTTGAAATAAGAAAATGTGGCAACAGAAATAAAACCTTTAAAAATTGGTGATAAGGTAACTTCATTCATAGAAGGCTATTCAGCCTGTCACAACCGTAGACTGTTTTATATTGTGAATATACTAAGAAAGACTTTCCTGGCCTTGGCTGCATTTGTAGATACTCCAGTAGGGAGGAGTAGTGCTCTCACTAGGTGTTGATTAATAAAGATCTTAGTTTGGCTTTGAAAACTTGGTGGTGGTCTGCCATTCCAGAGTTTGGCAACATAACTGGAATATAGAGCATCGCCACAAGAATTTTGTGATCAACAGCCAAGGTACAATGGTGAGATATATTGGGAAGACTGGATACACATTTTACTGGCTTATTATAGCATTGTTCAAGCCTAGCTGTTTGGGAATTACAATGAAGAAGTTAGATTTCAGGTTAGACCTAGATTCAAAACTGCCAGTGAGGAAAGGGTATTAACCAAATTAGGACCTTCCACTTGAGAATGCCTACCAGCAGAGGTTAGAAAGGAGCAAACTGTATCAACATTTAAGACTAAATTAAAAACTAACTAATGAAACCACCTGCATATGCTTTCACAGCAGTGGTTAGAAAGCTATAATAGTCCACAGGTAATTGTGGTCATTTCGACAAAATTTGCTTTGAAACAGACATTGAAGATTTACACTCCTGTCTTAACAGGTCCATTAATTAGTTTTTTCAACTGTGTATGCAATACACATCACTGTTTAGTTATCCAATTTTATAGCCCCAAGGAGATCAAGCCATGCCTGAAAAGGGTTTGTGGTTATCGTACTGAAATAAAATACATTTGAGGTGAGTGTAGGCTTCTGAAAATGGTGGAAGAATACAGAAAGTTTGATAGTAAGCAGTAAGATGTTGAAACTAGGTCAACTTTTTCAGGAAGGTAGAGCCGTGCACGATGTGGAGTTGTAGTTTTTGACTTTATTTTTTTAATGGCATTGTGGTTGTATTTTAAGACATTTACCCATAGTGACTTCACGCAGTTTGTTATGGGTCACTAACTATTTGGGTGTTCTGTGAGGAAGTAATAATAAAGGTACCCTAAACCTAAAAAAGGGGGCATAAGAGTGAAGAGCATTAGTTTTGTTTTTTTTGGGGTTAAGTAGTAGATGAGATTTTTCTAACCATTTTTCAATTACTGTATTCCGAAAGCAGATAATGGTGGAGTTACCTGATCATTGAATATGGGTTACCTAGCCTGATGCCGAATTTTTTTTAATCAGTGATGTGGGTATAAATTAAACATATTTCCATTGCTGTTTTCAGGCAGTTTACGTATGTTTTCTTTTTAACAAAATTCTATTCATTCTGACATTACATAAATGGCTCAATAGTTAGCCTTCCCTTAAATTTCACCCCTCCTTTTGAATTGTTTGACATGTATAATTCCTACAAATTTCATTAGTTTGTAATTTTGCTTTCTCATTTGTAAAGACCCCCACCTGTAGTTATTTTATCTCATTCACCATATTCCGTGTTCCAGTTCCAGTTGGTTTATATTTTGATTTCTAGAGTTTAGTAATTGCTTTTTGGGAACCAACAGCATTAAACTTGGTAAAGCCTTGCTTTGTCTATAATCAATTCAAATACTGGATCCCAGCTCAAAAGAATAATTTCTTTAATCACAGCCATTCGCTCTACCAACATTTCTGACGAGCGCTCTGATTTTTACAATTTGCCAGCTGATTGCATTCCCAAAGCATGTTTCCAGTTGTCTGTCTTGTTTCCCATCACACCTCCAGCATTTGCCATCTACCTGAGGAAAAATTCTGTGAAATCTGCATGGTGCGTAAAATACCTATACAGAAACTTCCACCTAAAAATCTTATACCTTCTAGAGTTTGTTGCATACTTTGAAGTCATGCAGATGTCTTCCCTTTGTTACTTTCTAAATTGCTTTTCCATTCTTTTCCCCTAATCTTTTCTTACCTTCTCTGACTCTTGTAGTTGTCCTGCAGTATTTTATATGCTGTACTAATTATTCCCTTTTTGTAACGCAACTTTTTTCCCCCATAGACTCTATTAAAACCTCTCCCAGAGCTGGTCTTTCACTTAGCACTTTCCTATACCTTTCTCTTTCTGCGCTCTGTTATCCTTCCCTGATGGAGAATGTCATCTCAACTTGCAATCCAAACTTCTGCTTAGCCTTAGTTGACAACGTGTAGAGGGGTTGAGGGAAGTACACTTGGGTAAAGTCACTTACACAGAGAGCATGTCCTTTGGAATTTGGCCCCTGTTGTAAGCAATGAAGTAAGTTATTTACAGTAAGAGCAACTCTTTTGGAATCTGGTTCATGGAGTTTGTAAGTCCTGAAATTTATGGATATACATGTTTGAGAGTGTACAAGTCTCAAAATTTATGGAGGAGGAGTAGTTGAAGTCTCCAAGGAGAATGGTATTTGGCTTAATACATAAGGACCCAATACTAGTTAGTTATGAGGGCTGGGTCAAGGGGGGATGTAGAGAAGAGATGCGTGTTCTGTTCTGGTCTGGACTGAATGTTACTTGATCTGTTTTGCCTAGTAGGGCTAGAGATGATCCTTCTTGGTTTCACCCAGCTTATTGGGTTTGGTCTGCACTGTAGATTGGTGGTAACCAATATTAGTGATTCTTAACGGATATGTGGTGATGCCCAGGATAGGATGTTATCAGCAGTGGTGAGGTTTATTGTGATGGAAGAAAACTAAATTGAATACTTGTTGTTAAAAAGGGTAGGAAAATAATTCTGCTTTGTTGAAATGGAGCATGTTGTTAACGAAAGATAGCTTGTTGGAATATATTATTGATGCAGTTTTGTCATTTTACTGTTCCTATTTGCTCTTTTTATGGTGATTTGTAACCTTGCGGAACAATTTTCCCATAAGGTTTGAGCATTGTTTCTGTAAGCACATTGTCAGGGTAATGTTATAAAATTCATGTATGAAATTGAGGAAGTTTGTTGTACAGGCTAAACATAATGTTAAATAGCTTCAGCTCTTGGTTCAGTTTGAAGTAGTCCTAATGAATGCATCTGGTTGACTTTCCATTCTTTGCTAAGCATCTGAAAGCATGTTTATTTATTTCTGTATCCACATGCCAGCAATATCTGATTCAAAGGTTTCACTTTTTTCCTTGAATGTCGGTTAGATATAAGCTGATTGGCAGAGTTTGTCTTTAAACTTCAAAGCTTTAAATGTCAATTCTGTGAAAATATTGCAGTCTGCTCCATTGCCTAGCTTAATTTGCCATTAATATATTTGGATTCTCAAGATGGTCGCTGACTAGTGTGCCTCACATTCCCAGTTCTCCTCATTTCCCAACGAATAACCGGCTTTTTAAACACTGTTATAATCGATTTTTTTGAATATTTCTATACAGAACGTTTAAGGATCATTCACTCTTTATTTTTATTGCTTCAAATTTGAAAAAATATTAATTTTTTTCCTCAAAATACCTCAAAGATTTTTTTATCGTTTTGGATGTCTTCTGCCACGCGCACATAGAAGGAGTGTAATTGTGCCACTTATCCAACTGCCAACTTTGTTTCCTGGGCATGGCTGGTACTTCAGAGACTATGGAAACCCAGTCAACGAAAGCAAAAATCTCGACTATACTCTCACCTGAAAAAGACTCTGGCTTTAAACTTTTAAAAACATCTAAACATGTTTCTGAAAATACTAAATCAAACACGAAGGAAAAAACTGATTCTGGTTTCCATCTCTATGATTTGAAATTAGCGCTCCAACCCTTACAATCTGCCATAAATGGTTTTTCAGATAAACTAAATGAATTTGGTACAAGTCTTAAACTCATTACAGACAGAATAGAGAAACTTGAAAATAAGAGCCAAACATTAGAAATGAAAGTTGACACTATAGACATGGCTGTAAAAGCCAAGGATGCTCTTATATTGGAGATGCAGGACAAGTTATTGGATTTGGAATCTAGGAGCAGGCGTAATAATGTAATTATAAGAGGGCTTCCTGAAACATACGCTAGCCATACTCTTCTGACAGTTACAAAACAAATCTTTATGGATTTATTAAATCAAGAGCCAAACTCTGAATCTCTAATTGTTGAAAGAGCTCATAGAGCTATACGAGCCCGCCAAGTATCTGATGTACCAAGAGTTATTTACACAAAACTATTAAACTATCAAGATACTCAAAAGATCTTGATTACAGCAAAAAATAAAAAGCAGTTTTTATGGAACAAGCATAAGTTGACATTTTCTCATGATTTACCACCTCAGATTAAACTTTGCAGACAAAAATTATCACCCTTTTGTGCCCATTTGATTAAGCGTGGAATTAAATTTCAAATGCGGTACCCGAACACTTTAACCTTCATGTTTAAAGATGTGAGATATTCTATGACAAACACCTCAGAAGCAAAAGATGTCTTCATCAAATTGTTTAACGTATCTCCTACTTTAGCCACGTAAGCTGTATGCTGTCTTGGCATTGAGACTGTTCACAGTTGCATCTATTCTAATGTAGGAAGATTGAATGTACTTACTTTACCTTGCGACAGGTCAAGGTTGTTTTTATTTTGACACGAAAGGTAACAGTCAAATAAAATGATGTATAATAGTTATGGTCATAAGTTTATTAGACCGTTTATATTTTCATCTTTTATTTATTTTTAAAATAGCTTTTGTGCTTCTCGGATGCCCGTATTTGATAGGAACGTCTGCCTCTGGCAATTAGTGACATGGGACATGTTATAGTAACTGCACGCTGACAGCCTGCGCTGGTAAAAAGAGCTTTATGCTCTGGTCAGCTTAGCGGTTTGTGTTTATGGGAATAAATCTATAAAATATGACTGACCTTTGAAAACTTGATTCCCATTTGGTCTTCTTGAAGTACAGTTGATTCTTTTTTTTTGCTTTGGGGATCGATCGGAGCGCTTTGAATGGACTGGTTGTTTGAACAATGGTTGAGATGTTTTGGTTCATCAGCCTTGTTGGTCCCCTTTATTTCCGGTGTTCGGAAGTAAGCTATGTCGTTACTGCACAGCTGTTGATATACAGGAGATATGTCTGATTCATGTTACACTTATGGGGAAATTTGAACTTTGAATACTGTTCTTCAAGCAAGTAATTGTTTTTATTCTATTTTATCAATGTACATATTTATATAAGAGGTTAGTTGCGCATGCCTTTAAAGCCACATATATATTGGCTTAGATAATATGATGGTTTTCTCTTTCGAAAGGCTAGTAGCGGAGGTGGGTATTTGGATTGTATTACTTAATACAGCTAGGATAAACAGTTGTTAATACTTTATATTGTCATGGAGTAGAAATGTTCTGATAATTGTTTTTTATTTTTAAAAGTATACTCATATCTGTCATTATTTTAATTAGAATTATAGGAGTCTGGGAAAATGTTTGGGATGGGGTTCAATCTAGTCAGGCATCTTGTAATTGATAATATTGTACATATGTATAGATTGTTATTGGTGTTTATAGTCCTTATTAGGACTCCATTTAGTTCTATTTTATGCTTTTATGATATAATGGTAACCATTTTTTTATTTTTCACATTTGATCATATTTGTTTTCCTTCAATAGGTAGGTTGGGGTGGCTAGGCACTGGGGTAGTTTTGAGGGATTACATTGTGACAATAATATTTGTGACTTTTAATTTAATCGTTGTTCAAATCATTATTTCTAGTAGTACCATGATTTATATCACACATAGCATATCAACATTTCGAGATGCACATTCCTTGGCAATAATATGATATGCAGAGAATGAGTTGGTTAAATATTGATTCATGGAATGTGAGGGGTATAAATAATAAAGCCAAGAGATCTCTGTTATACCATTTAATTTTCAAATCGCAAGCTGTTATTTGTTTTTTGCAAGAAACATATATGCCCAGAAATGATTGGTTCAAGGAGAGTAATAAAAAGTGGATTAAAAGAATAATAGCATCGGGATGTTCATCCAATTCAAAGGGGGTGGCCATTATAATAAAACAGAGCTTTCAGGGGGTTATCATTGAGGAGAATCATGACATAATTGGCAGATGGTGTTATTTTACCACCAATGTGCACTATTTAGACAAACCACTTTTAATTTTAAATCTTTATGGCCCTTGTAATAACCAACACATATTTATACTTCAGATATTTAACATTATTTCATCATATAAAGATCATTATATTTTAATAGGTGGAGACTGGAATGCTATTATTAACCCAGCTTTAGATCGTACTAGTAATTCTCCTTCCTATAATTATCAAGCATCATTAGTCCTGGAAGAACTTATGTTAGATTTTAATCTTATAGACCCTTTACAATTCACTCATTATTCTACAACAAAAGATATATTTACTTATTACTCAAAATGTTACAACACATGGTCGAGGTTAGATTTTTTTCTGTTATCAGCTTCTTTGGCCCACCTGATATCAGACCTGATTATTGAGCCAAGGTTTTTTTCAGATCATTCAAGAATTTTATTAAAACTAAGTTTGGATTTAAACCTTTCAATAACATCAAGGGGTAAATTATGGACATTAAATAATAATCTCCTTTCTAACAGTGAAATCAAAGGGCTATGTTTACAAATAATTCAGGAAATGGAAGTTAATTTGGAATCTACTAATATACCATATGAAATTCAATGGGCTGCGTGTAAGGCAAGATTAAGAGGTTTGCTAATTAGTAAAGCTTCTTATCTTAAAAAATATTATAGAGATAAAGATCTCTTTCTTAAAAATAAAATCTTGTCTCTTGAAAATAAATATAGAGTGAACCCTAATTCTGAGACTTATAAACAATTACTTGATTCTCAGAAGGAATTGCTCTCTGTGCATCAACACAACCTTTCCATATTAGAACAAAGACTTCTAGCTACCTATTCTGAGTGGGCCCAGATACCCTCCAAAGTCCTAGCACGTATAATTAAAAATAATTTTTCCAGACCTCGGTTATCACCCATACTATACAAGAATCAGATTTATAACTCTGATAAAGACATTATGCAGATCTTTACTTCCTTATATACGGAATTATACTCTAAAACCCCCAATCCTAGGAATAAAGAATATATTGATGAGTTTTTAGGTTCTATCATATTCCCCAAGCTGAACGAAGAACAGCAGAATCTTCTCTCTGCTCCTTTAACTATTCAAGAGATTTGTGAATCTATTGACAGATTTAAAAATAGTAAATCACCTGGTCCTGATGGATATACGGCTGAATTTTTTAAAACTTTTAAAATGTCTCTAGCCCCCTTTCTCTTTAAAGTATTCAATTACATAAAAACTAATGACATATCTGATTTACATTGGAACACCTCTAAGACTATTTTAATTCAGAAAAACAATAAAGAAAAAATGGATCCACATAACTACAGGCCCATTTCATTAATTAATACAGATATCAAAATTTTGGCCTCTATTCTTGCCAATAGATTGAAAAAAGATTTACCATTTATAATTTCTTCTGACCAATCAGGCTTTATGTCTCATAAACATGCATGGGATAATACCTTGACATTAGAATCCATAATTCATCTTACTAAATCGAATAACAATCCTATCTATGCTTTGATACTGGATGCATCGAAGACTTTTGACAGAGTGAATTGGGATTTCTTATTTCAAACAATGGTGTGTTTCAATTTTCCTATTACTTTTATAAACTTTATTAAAACCTTATATAAAGACTTGTATACCAAATTGCATATAAATGGACATACTTCTAATCCTATTAAAATTACAAATGGCATTAGGCAGGGATCTTTCCTTTTCTCTTCAATTTATATGTAAGAGCCCTTATTACTTTATCTAGCTCAAAAATCATTCCATAGGATCCCTAGATTGTTGAATACTAACCTCTTACTGTCAGCTTTTGCTGATGATTTAGTTATTTATTTCCAAACACCAATTACTGATCTTGAAAAATTGACCAAATCTCTGGAAAATTTCTCATTGGCTTCTGATTATCACATTAACTCTAACAAAACACATATATTTCCGATGTTAAGTTGTCAATTTCGCCTCCATTCTTGCTGGATGGGTTCGGAGCCGATCCTCGGCTCCGACTCGGCACTTGCTTTAGCTCGAGAACTCCTTTTACCAGCTCGAGGCAACCCTATATCCCATGATGCAAGGCGGAACTACCTCAGATCTCGTTTGCCGCTTAGCGAAAGAGGTCTCCTTTGCCAGCTGAGGTGAGTTTTTCTTAGTAAAATAAGAAAAGTGTAGTTAGGAGTTTATTTTCCCTTTTTGAGCGTGAGTTTAGTCTGTAATCTAGTTACAGCCCACCCTTTCCCTCTTTTTCAGTCCTTTTGTAAACTTTTATAAGTTTTAAGTTACAGTAGTTTAGTCAGGCCTAGTTCCCCCTTGGTTATCCCTTCCTGTGTGTTTGTGTAGGGATTAAGTTGTGTGTTTGTGGGGACTGTTTGTGTCTATCCTTTTTAGGATGTCTAGAGAAGGCAAGGTCTCAGGCTTCAAGAAGTGTGACCAGTGCTGTCAGAAAATGTCCCTGACAGACGGTCACACTTCTTGTGTGTATTGCCTGGGGCCTTTGCACCTGCAGGACTCCTGTGCGTTGTGTCATGCTTTTAGCCAGAGAGTCCTGCAGGAAAGGAGGAACAAACTTATCCTCCGAGGTTTACTTAAACCTGAAGGTTCTCCTCCTAAGTCAGGAAAACCTCATAAGCCACCGAAGGCTCAGGCTACAGTGTCCAAGCCTCCTCCGGTGGCTTCGGCTCCGGCTGGAGTCGATATTGTTTCTTCTAAAGTAGTGGGTTCAGTGCCGGCCGGCTCCGATACCCTGACTACGGTGGCCTTGTCGGCTCCGGCTGGAGCCGACACCTTATCCAGCATCGGAGCCGAGATATCCTCGGCTCCATCTGGAGTTCAAGGGACTTCGGCTCCGATGGTTTCGACCCATAAGAGATCCCGGTCCCCTTCTATTATGAGTATTCACTTGGCTCCGGGGTCTCCTCTTTTATCGGAGCGGAGCCATCGGAGCCGGTCTTCGAGATCTTCCAGGCTGTCTGACCACGACTTGGAGAGGGTGGTAAGCAGGCTGTTGAAGTCTCAGGCACTGGCCCAAATGCTCCATAGCCCGTCTCAACAGACTGCGGCTATAACCCCTATCATTGAGCTTCCAAATCCAACTCCACACCAGAGTTCGGAGCCGGAGCTTCTTGGGACAGCGACTGTTTCGATGCCGGAGCCAATACATCCTTCGGCTCCGTCGTCCTCGGCTCCGATCTCTTCTTTGAGACCTTCCTTGGAAGGATCCGGTCGTCGGGTTTCCACTGTCGGCTCCGAGGGGGCTAGTGGCATCGGACCCTTGTCCGACCCCGCTCTCCCTCTCGGGGCTTCAGCTCTGGTAAGCTCGGCACCGACATCGGCCTCGGAGCCTTCTCTCTCTTTGGAGCCGACCATTCCTGTCTCTTCGGAGTGGGTGTGTTCTGGTCTCCCGGGGAGAGGAGCCTTTGAGGTGATGAGGAGTGTCCTGGCCTCAGAGCCAGGTCAGCGGTCCGTCCCTCTAGCTCCTCCCTCATCAGTGCCTGCAGATGCCTCTTGCCAGCCTCTTGCTCTCAGGCCCAGGGATCCATCGCCCCAGGTTTCCCCACTGGGAATTTCCTCCTCTTCCGAGGTTTCTCCTGATCCTGCAGGGGAACCCCCTCGGAAGAGGACGTGTAAGAGGAAACACACAGACTCCCCCGAGTCTACTACATCTGATACCGACTTAGATGAGTCGGAGGGTTCCCCGGTCCCCTCTGAGGATGTCTCCTTTTCAGACATCCTTGAGCTCCTCAAACAGAGGGGGAATTGGCCCTCCATTGACCCCTCCGAGGATGAGTCGGTATACCTGGAGGCTTTGGATCCCGACCCTCCACCTCCTGGGTGTCTCCGCCTTCGACCCACTCATGCAGGTAGTGGCTCGGAAGGCGTGGCTCCAGATTCTGTGGAACCTGTCCCCAGGAGACCATCCAAGTTCATCACGGCCCCTTCGGATAAACAGTTCCTTTCCAAAGGTGTCTCTGTGGATGCTATGGTGGTGGCGGCCACTAAGAAGGAACTGGCGGATCCTTCAGTACCTGTCCATCCTCCTAATAAGGATTCTAGGACCATGGACAGGTATGGAAAGTGGATGTTTTCTTCAGCGACCTTTGCTATCGCTCGCTGAATTACCTTTGTCAATTCACCAGGCTTCAACGAGATATTCTCAAGGAACTGGGAGAAGTAGTCCAGGATCCTTCTGCTGCTGGGGCTCAGGAAAAGATTGCCTCACAGCTTGCTATCCTGAATTCCATATCTAACTCCTCCATGCGGCTCGTATCTTATGCGGCCGATGGAGCGAGCAGGGCCGCAGGCACAGGTGTTGCTCTTAGACGCCAAGCCTGGATGCGGCTGTGTAATTTATGGACCCTTTAAGGCGTCCTTCACCAACATCCCCTTTGATGGTTCGGCTTTGTTCGGACCTCAGGTGAAGGATACTTTGACCAGATGTGAGCAGGACGGTAAAACTCTTTCTGCCGTTGGAGTCCAGTTTTCCACTCCTTCTAGACCTTATCCCAAGGGTCAGAAGGGGGGAAGATGTGGTTCCGAAAAGCCCAAGGAGCTACACCGGACACACATGGTCAGTTTACCCCCAGAGGCAGAGGGGTAACAATAATAGACGCCGCCTAGAGGCAGGGGGTCCTCAGAACCAGGGCAACAGGGAATCTCTTCCTGAGAAGCCCTTTCAGCATCCCTGAGGTGTTGCCCGACTGTCCACCCTTGGAGGCAGTCGGGGGAAGAATTTCACTGTACCCAGTAGCCTGGCAATCCCTATCCCAAGAGAAGTGGGTACAGTCGATCATATCCGAGGGTTACAAAATCCCTTCGAAGGTTTCCGACCTCTACAATCCCTTCCAGACATCTCACCCGGTCAAAGGGATTTGGCAAGACAGGAGGTTTCAAAACTCCTGGAAAAAGAGCCATCCAGACAGTGCCGGCAGACCAAGTAGGATCCGGCTTCTACTCAAGATTCTTTTGATCCCCAAAAGGACGGGAGATTGGAGACCGATACTAGACCTAAGCAGACTAAACAAGTCTGTCATGAAGGCAAGATTCCGGATGGTCACGCTGCAATCCATTCTGCCCTTTCTGGGCAAGGACAACTGGATGTGCTCTATAGACCTTCAGGATGCGTACTATCACATAAAGATTCACAGACGCTCCAGAAGGTTTCTCCGCTGGCTGGGAGCCAGTCATTACCAATTCAGAGCACTGCCCTTTGGCCTCACTTCAGCCCCCAGAGTGTTCACCAAATGCATGGCAGTGGTCACAGCTCACCTGAGACGTCGAGGATTCCAGGTGTTTCCTTATTTGGACGACTGGCTCCTCTCCGCCACCACCAAGCATCAGCTTCTTCGGTCCAGAGACTACACCCTACAGCTTTGCAAGAAACTGGGAATTTCAGTAAATTTCGAAAAATCCTCTCTGCTGCCTTGCCAATCTGTCACCTTTATAGGCGCAGAGTTAAATACCGTCAAAATGTTAGCCAGGCTAACAGATCAAAGGATTTTGGACATCCAAAAATTTGTTCAGCTTCTGTTACTAAGCAACAAGATCAAAGCCAGGTTTGTCTTGAAAGTTCTAGGCCTAATGGCTGCGGCCATTGTTCTTCTTCCACTGGCTCGCTTCCACATGCGTCTCCTGCAGTGGATGTTATTCACGCAGTGGTCGTACCACAATCTTCCTATGAGACACGAAATCTTGGTAACACAGTCGTGCAGGGCTCATCTACGATGGTGGATATCTTCCCCTCTTCTTCATCAGGGCCGACCCTTTATTTCCCCCTCCTCCAGTTGCCACTGTCACCACGGATGCCTCTCTGATCGGGTGGGGGGGGGCATTATCAGGACAGGATGGTCCACGGGACGTGGCAACCCATAGAATACCATCTGCACATAAATGTCCTGGAGATGAGAGCAGTGCTTTTAACGTTGCAAGCCCTCGACGACTTTCTTCCCACGGGGACTATTGCAGTACAAACGGACAACATGTCCGTGGTCTGGTACATCAACAAACAGGGCGGAACCAGGTCCTATCCGTTATGTCGAGAAGCTCTCAGACTTTGGCAATGGGCGATCTCTTCTCAGCGGTTTCTGATAGCAACGCACATCCCTGCAGGTCCAACCTATTGGCGGACAGGCTAAGCAGATCTATTCTGATGCCTCACGAATGGTCTCTCAATCAATCTGTAGTGGATCAGATTTTTCTGAAGTGGGGCACTCCTTGTTGCGATCTTTTCGCTACCCTCAAAACAGCAAGTGCCCAGATTACTTCACACTATTTCCCTTCCAGGCCAACCCTTGAGAGACTCTCTAACCCAGGATTGGCCTCGGGACTTCTTTATGCTTTTCCTCCCTTTCCATTGATTCCACAAGTCATTCAGAAAGCCACCGCTTTGAGAGCCAAATTGATCCTCATTGCTCCATATTGGCCTCGACAAATTTGGTTTCCGTCTCTACATCGTCATCTTCTGGTGCAGCCCTGGCATCTGGACCCAGTTCCGGATCTTTGATCCACCAGTCGGGTCAGCAGCACCGGGCCATTCATTCTCTCAACCTCACTGCTTGGTTGCTCCACTTCCTTCCCTAGCCAGGCTACCAATGATTTCTGACTCAGTCAGAGACATTTTAGTGTCTTCTTTGAAGTCGTCCACTAGAACTATTTATGCTAGCAAGTGGCGACGTTTTTCAATTTGGGCAAACGCCAGAAATATTGATCCTTTTACTGCTCCTGTACATTCTGTTTTGGATTTCCTGGCGGAGGTTTTTCATTCAGGATCCTCGTCATCTACAGTCAAAGTACAACTGGCTGCTATTTCCAAGTATCATGTTGGCTTGCATGACAATAACATCATGTCTCATAGGTTATGCAAGACCTTTTTGAGAGGAGTTTTTCTCCTAAAACCACCTGTGAAACATCCTCCTCCGCAATGGGATCTAAACTTAATGTTGGCATCCCTAATTCTACCTCCTTTCGAACCGTCTGCTACATGTTCTTTGAAGTTATTGACGTGGAAAACTATATTTTTACTGGCTGTTACTTCTGCAAGAAGAGTTTCTGAGATTCAGGCCCTCTGTATTCGCTCACCTTATCTGGTTTTTCATAAGGATAGGGTTTCGTTAAGAACTAACCCTTCCTTTCTTCCCAAGGTTGTATCTCAAACCAATATTAACCAATCTATAGATCTACCAGTTTTCTTTCCTAACTATTCTGACAGAGCTGAACAGAAGCTGCACTTTTTGGATGTCCATCGTCAGCTCAGGTACTACTTGCATAGGACTAAACAAATTAGAAAATCAGACCAATTGTTTGTCTCCTATGCAGAAAACAGGTTAGGTCTTCCAGTTTCTAAAGTGACCTTATCTAGGTGGTTGACTTCCACCATTTCCTATGTGTACTCTCTTAGGGGCAAACAACTATCTTCTAAGCCAAAAGCACATTCGACCAGAAGTCTATCCACTTCTGTAGCCTTTCAGGATAGACTTCCCATTGACACTATTTGTGCAGCAGCTACTTGGGCCACGCCTCATACCTTTGTGTCTCATTACAAGTTGGATTTGGCCTCAAGAGATAGGGCCAGTTTTGGTTCCACAGTTCTCAAGAGTCTGTTCCATTGAGCCACCCGGGATACAGGTGCTAGGGACGCGGTCCCATCCAGCAAGAATGAAGGCGAGATTGACAACTTAACATTTAGAAGTTATGTACCTACCATAACGTTCCATGTTAGTTGTCTTCTCTCGCCTTCTTTCTTGCGTCCCTCCCTCCTTCCCCCTGGCCTGGACAGATCTTGGAGAGTTCCTATTATATTGCTTCCTCTGGAGCATTGTTATGAGGACTTCTTTTAGGAACCATGGTTCCTAATTATGTTAGGATAGTCTTTAGCAGGGTCAGTTAGCTGCCAAACGAGATCTGAGGTAGTTCCGCCTTGCATCATGGGATATAGGGTTGCCTCGAGCTGGTAAAAGGAGTTCTCGAGCTAAAGCAAGTGCCGAGTCGGAGCCGAGGATCGGCTCCGAACCCATCCAGCAAGAAAGAAGGCGAGAGAAGACAACTAACATGGAACGTTATGGTAGGTACATAACTTCTAATTAAATCCCCAAGCCCATAAATTATACTTATTTCAAGAATCATCTTTTAAAATTACACATGGGATTAAATATTTAGGTATCAGTATGGATCATAATTATTTATCCTCATTTCAAAACAACTTATCTAAAGTTTGGGCATCAATTTTATTGGATTTACGTAGATGGGAAGTCTTGAATCTTTCATTGCTGTCAAAAGCTGCTATAATCAAAATGAATATTCTCCCCAAATTTATTTTTCAATTTAATTCTTCAGACCAAATTATTCCAAAAGTCATTTTTGATAAGGTTAACATTGAATTAGCCAAATTTCTTTGGTATCCTAGAGCTGTTAGGATTTCTTACATGAAGTTGTCAGCTCCCAAAAATAGAGGTGGGTTGGGCTTACCTAATTTTTATTTGTATTATTTAATTATCTCAGCCAACAAACTTTTATCTATCTCGAGAATGAATCCTTCAAGTCATAAACATTATCCAAAGTGGGTGAATTTATGGTATCAATATATTATAACAAAAAATATTAATCCCGAAGTCCTCCCCTTTTTACCTATTGACGTTATAAATACTCTCAATCTCAAATTTCTTAAAACAAAAGGCTAGAGCCTTTCAAGAATTATTAAAACTTGTTGGCTTAGACACTATCTCTTACTTTCTCCAGCCATTTCACTTAAATCCTAGCTTTAAATTAGATAATGTGCTATTTGATCTTACAAAATTTCCTCAAATCAAAATTCTTAGAGTTTGGGATCTCTTGAAACATAAGCATAAACCTTTATCTGACATACGGAAAATACTTAAAGTGAATTACACTTATACTACTACTCTACGTCAATTGAGAGAGTTAGCTATAGACAAACTACAGCACATAGAATCGGGATCAGAATCTTAAGAATCTAAATACGATAATTCAGACCCTTTCACTTTCTGAAAAAATGTTATCCAAAACATACAACTTGTTAAATAAAATATTACAAGACTCCCTTTGTCTTTTTTCTAAATATTGGGACAATCATAACCCAAATATAACACTAGATCAGAAAATTTCTGCCTTTAAGATCACTCTTGATTATTCCCCTTTTAAGAAATTGTTTTATACTCAATTGATGATTAACAATAATGCTTATCATACACCCTCTAAGTTGAACAAATTTAATGCTAGTAAATCTTCTTCATGCCCTTGTTGTGCATCTCCGTATGCAGACCTGTTACATATTTTTTTGGTTTTGTCAACATACACACAAACTTTGGACTTCTTTGAGAGTGAGGTTGCAGAGAATGGGATATCACAAATCTACTCTATCGTGGGAATTAGCAATTCTACATATTCCTGCGTTACATTTATCCAAACTTGACCTACATGTGATTATTTATATTTGTTCATTAATAAAGTTTTACATTTCTAAAAATTGGCTTGACCGGACTAAATTAAGTTGGATAGGCTTTAGATCTCTAGCTCATTCATACATTGCTGCACATAAAACCCTAGCATTGAGTCCAAAAAAATGGCTTTCAATAATAAAGCAGTAGATAAGGTAATACATATCATTAATATTGATTGTTAGTAATGTTATATTTGTGTGATATGATTGTGTATATTAATATTTTTAGTGTTTATTCTGCTTACTTTGAAATTCTCATATGAATATAATACGTGTTTCATAGATAGTTTTTGTTTACCATTTG
The DNA here is from genome assembly GCF_019279795.1 of Protopterus annectens. NCBI lineage: Eukaryota > Metazoa > Chordata > Ceratodontiformes > Protopteridae > Protopterus > Protopterus annectens. The sequence continues at coordinate 462,703,922 of NC_056743.1, read as the reverse complement.
TACATATTGTAAATAGTTTAGATATGTTTTAACCAGTGTGAGTTAGCCTGTTCTTTTTTCGCTTGGTGTAAATTTTCTAATAACTACCAAACGTACAAATATATAAGCTGTGATTTTTTTTTTCTTTTTTTGTTCTTGAAGTTATGTATTTTAACAAATATTTCAATAAAGAGAATTTTGAGAAAAAAAAAATTGCTATTAATAAGCAGCTCCCCAGTCCAGCAACAACCTACAGCACAGCATTTTTAGTTTGCACTTTCAAAGCTCCAAATTACATTTCAGCTTGTTTCTCAGATGTTCATCGTGTTATACTGCTGCAGTCCTCACACTTGGGTTATCCTGCCTTCAGGCGGTCCCGCAGTCGGCTGAATCCCAAAGTCTTGGTCCGGCGTTGGTTGTCGTCGCTTCTTCCCTGACGTCAGTGCGACAGGGGTATAAAAGAGGCAGCCGACGCCATTTTTTTCAGTCTTTCTTGCCGCGCGGTGCCCGAAGCAGAAGCAGTTCGCAAGTGCCGGTCGGCTAGCTCCTGAGATTTTCAAATCGAATTTCAGCTCAAAGTCTTCTCTAAAGATAAGTACCCCGTTGGGGAAACTTTTCTTGCCTCAGATCGATGTCAGACAAAGTTAATAATTGCATTTCTTGTGGGAAGCAAATACTTCATAAGGATTTTCATTCTTACTGTATTCCTTGCCTAGGCCCAGACCACACCGTCTCTGGTTGTCATTTTTGTGCCAAGTTCAACAAACGTACAATCAAGCGTCGGGCAGATTTCGCCCAACATTATTTTGGCAGAAAATTTAACTATAGCATGCCGTCGGAGCAACCGACATCAGCAATGACTAAAAAACGCAAGGATAAGGACAGGCAGCCAAGGCCAAGACCAGATACCGAGGCCTCAGTAAGGCCTGCCGCCGGTTCTCCGGTTTTCAGCGAGGTGCCTACGCAGCCCCTGACTACCGCTGATTTAGAGATTCTGACGGCCTCCCAGACCGAATCAGCTGGGCCTCAGGAGCCGGTTCCATCTCACCCCTCGGACGCCAACCCTGACGGTGATCCGGAGATTTTGGACAGGCCTTCGGTTTCTGAAGGTGTCTTCAAACCAACAGCTATTTCTGTTAAGTCTTACGCTAAACCTAAAGCCCCCTCAAAAGTTAGGAAACTGGGTCCACAGACCCCCCCCCCCCACACAGGCCCCTATGCCTAAAAAACAGATGCTCAAGATGGCTGAGGATTTAATTACCCTTGTCAGGGGTTCCCAACCCCCTCCTGACAAAAGGCCTAGACTGGAGGAAGATTACCCTTCCTCTGACCAAGCATCCATTTCCTCAGCTAACTCTGAGGACCAGGATTATTCCTTCCCTCTTTATGAAGACTTCGATGCTGAAGAGTCCATTCCCTCTGTCCCCCCCCCCCGAAGACTACTCTTTTGGGGAAACTTTACACACCATGAGGGAACACTTCCACTGGGAAGGCCAAGATTACTCTGACTCTATGAAAAGACTCTGTGAGTTTCTTCTTCTTCCACAGCATAGACCCCTTGCAATTCCTCTAGTTTTAGACATTTTGGATGATGTCTGCACCGAATCTAGTCTAAGCCCAGACTCCTTACCTCCTGCATCAGCTAAACCAGACAGATACTACCGAGTTCCTGATTCTCATAAGTTTCTATACAAAAGCCCTGTTGCAGACCCCAAAACCATTTCCCAGGGTCCCAAAGGGGTTAAGGCCTCTACTGCTAAGAATCCACTACCTTCTGAAAGAGATTCCCAAGCATTAGAAAGATGGAGGAAGAGAGTGTATATGTCTGCCACTTTGGCCATGAGGGCCTTAAACTGCCAATTCCACATGCTAAAATACCAGCAGTACTTGATTACACAGTTACAGCAGAAAATGATCCCTCAGACAGATCAGCCTGATTTCAAAGAGATGCAGGATTTGCTGCATCCAGCAAAACCGGTGGGAAAGCATACCTTACAGTGTGGTTTTGATTCATTGGAAGCCTCATGTAGAGCAGCTGTCACAGGATCTGTAATTCGTAGGCATGCTTGGCTAAAAGAGCAAGCCTTACCAGAACGTATCAAAGCAAAGTTATTGGATGCTCCATTGCAGAAAGATGTGTTATTTGGTGTCAAAGCAGAGGAAGTCTTAAAGAAAATGGAAGAAAAGGCAAAATCTATGCAGACAGTCAAAGATTTTATACAGGTGCAACCTCCTCATTTCAGCAGAAACTGGCCATCAAAAAACTGGTCCTTTCCTGCATCAGAGAGACCCCAAAGGGGTAGATACAGATGCCCAAGGGGCAGAGGCCAGCCACAAGGTTCTTTCAGGCCTAGACAATGGCATACAACAACTCGAAGAGGTGGAGACGAAGGATCTCAACCCTTCAGGAAACAAACACAATGACTTCCCTCTTCGCCTGCCAAGCAAAATTGCCCTGGCAGCACCTTTGGGAGGAAGACTGGCTATATTTCCACAAAACTGGCGCGTCATAACAAAGGACAAATGGGTTCTGGATATTATTACCCGAGGCTACAGATTTAATTTACACACTTTACCATGGATGAGAGGCATGCCAAATCTGCCTCCAAACCAATGGGCAGAGGCACAAACGCAAATTTCAGCTCTCATGGATATGAAAGCAATTCAAAAGGTACCTACAAAGGAGCCAAGGTCAAGGTTTTTACTCAGGACTATTTCTAGTACCAAGAAAGGACAAAGCCTGGAGACCCATTTTAAACCTCTCAATTCTAAACACATACCTGGAGGTACCCAAATTCAAAGTGCTCACACTACAACAGCTTCTTTCCATGCTGGGCAAGGAGTCTTGGCTGGTAACGTTGGACCTCAGAGGCATACCTGCATGTCCCTATTAGACAAGATTGCAGAAGATACCTCAGATTTTTGGCAGGTACAACGCATTATCAATTCTCTGCATTGCCCTTTGGCTTATCTACTGCGCCCAGAGTATTTACGAAATGCCTGGCATCAGTAATTGCATACTGCAGACAACGAGGAATACAAATTTATCCATATCTGGACTACCTGATCCAAGCGAACAGCAAGGACATTCTATTACAGCAGCTGGCATTTGTAACAAAGCTGCTAAGTTGCCTTGGGTACAGAGTAAACAAAAAGAAGTCAAAGCTAATACCCTCACAAGAGATGATATTCCTGGGTGCCGGCTTAAATACAACGGCCCAGATGGCTTGCCTCACACCAGACAAACAAAAACAACTGACTCAATACTTCAAAAAGATGGCAACTTTGTACCCAGCTCACTGCAAGGAAAATCCTGCAGGCATTGGGGTTCATGGCATCCTGCATTCTAGTTCCATATGCAAAGCTGCATATGAGGAAATTACAATGGTACCTGAATAGTGTATGGACTCAACACAGGCACAGCCTCGAAACAAGTATACCTCTCATTCCTTGCCTTCAAAAAGAGTTCCTATGGTGGGCTTAAGCATGTCAAACAAGGGTCTTCCTTTTGTCTTACCTCCAGCAAACCAAACTGTTACAACAGATTCTTCAGACTACGCCTTGGGAGCACACATGGCAGGACAGTGCATACAGGGCAAATGGTCTGCAAAACAAATGCATCTACACACCAACCGAAAGGAGATGCTAGCTGTGCAAAATGCACTCACAGCCTTCAAGGACCTCTTGCATCCAGGACAACTACTAAGGACAAGACAACACCACAGTTATGTGGTACATAAACAAACCGGGAGGAACACACTACTACCCTTTATGCAGACAGGCACTGACCTTGTGGAACACAGCATTGACTTACCAAGTACAACTGCAAGCACAATTCCTGCCAGGAAAGGAAAACATATTGGCAGATGAATTGTGCAGAAATATGGCAGATCCGCACGAGTGGAGACTACACCCACAAGTATTTTCAATGATAACTCATAGGTGGGGACGCCCAGACATAGATCTATTTGCCTCCTCCAACAATTGCCAACTACAGAAATTTTGCACAAGAACTTATCATTCCTTAGCCTGGAAAGTGGACGCCCTACCATTCAGCTGGACAGCATTGACAGTCTATGCTTTCCCACCACTACCTCTATTGACCAAGGTATTACTGAAAGTCAGATCAGAGAGACCACAAATGATCCTCATTACTCCGGACTGGCCATGTCAGCACTGGTACCCATTACTAAGGAACTTGACTCGCAGCCCTCCATGGATCTTACCTCAATTCCCACTTCTGTTGACTCAGCAAAACTCTCAGATCCTTCTCAGTCAGCTCAGGACTTCAGATTTAGCTGCATGGAGAATACCTTGAATTATCAATTAACACTTCTCTCAAAGGACGTCCTGAATGTCATTTTGGAGGCCAGGAGGCCCAGCACCAGAAAAACGTACTTAGACAAATGGAAAAGATTTTGTGCATGGCACTAGGCTAAAGGCCAAAATCCTGGGATACCAAACATTCCTGAAATACTGCAATACTTAACTGAGATGCTACACAAAGGCCTTTCTTTCTCATCCATTAAGATCCATGCTTCGGCCTTTTTAGCTCAATATAATACGGATCATCCCATATTCTCACATACTTTACTAAGGCAGTTTCTCAGAGGGGCTAAGAATATAAGACCCCCCCCCCCCCAGAAAACCCCCCAATGCCAACTTGGGACCTCAACTTCGTTTTAGAAAAAATAATACTGCCTCCTTTCGAACCAGCCTTCTCAGCAGAACTACAATACTTGTCATGGAAAACAGCTCTGTTGCTGGCTATCACCTCAGCACGCAGGGTCTCTGAACTACAGGCACTCATGGCAGTGGAACCTTTCATCATTTTTCATCAGGACAGAGTCTCTTTACGAACTAACCCTACCTTTATGCCAAAGGTAGTATCCAGTGTGGCTTTGAATCAGACCATTCATTTACCCACCTTCTATCCAAACCCCCAGAATAAAGTAGAAAAACTTCACTCTTTGGACATTCACAGACAGCTACGTTACTATTTGGATAAGACAAAGACCTTCAGAAAAACTGACCAACTCTTTGTATCCTATGCTGCAGGTTGACAAGGAAAGGCTATTTCAAAACAGACCATCTCCAAATGGGTAGCACATAGTATCCGCTGTTGCTACTCGCACCATGGGAAAGCATTGCCTGTTAATATTAGACCCCATTCTACCAGGGCTACAGCAACCTCAGCAGCCTTTCTCAGGGGAGTTCCAACCAAGGACATTCTGGAGGCAGCTACTTGGAGTTCAGTGCACACCTTTACCAAGCACTACCACCTTCCATTATACTCAAAAAACAGAGCTGGTTTTGCCACTGCACTTCTGCAGGGCATCCTAGCTTCACTTAACCCAGTTTAGTACCAACCACCCATCCATAGCTTTGGGATTCAACCCAAGTGTGATGACTGCAGCAGTATAACACAATGAACATAGTACAGTTTTGTACCTACCATAAATGTAGATGTTCGAGTGTATATACTGCTGCAGTCCAGGTTACCCTCCCACCATCCCCTCTACATACCAGGGTGTTACTTATAACTCCATGTACATCAGTCAGTTGGATGCATGTCTATATGGTGTATTTGCTAACAGCTAGTACTATTGTTTATCTACTGAGGTATTTTTGCATATTGGATTGCCTTCCTAGTTGGGGGCACCTGGCATCTGGGGCAAGAAAAACTGAAGAAAATGGCGTTGGCTGCCTCTTTTATACCCCTGTCGCACTGACGTCAGGGAAGAAGCGACGACAACCGACACCGGACCAAGACTTTGGGATTCGGCTGACTGCAGGACCGCCTGATGGCAGGATAACCCAAGTGTGATGACTGCAGCAGTATGTACACTCTAACATCTACATTTATGGGTAGGTACAAAACTGTACTTTTTTTAGGCTGCTCTACATGCAGAAATTTTTTGAATTATTCTTACTTGCTTCTTATACTTTCTCACCAAGTAATTTTAGTCACCACGTTGCCTAGATGATGTCCAGCTGTTCCCAGTTCTGTATTACAGAACCTGCATTTGTCGACTTTCCCCACCATTTTTATAGACTCTTTGAGATCCTGTTATCTTGAGCTACAATTAGCCTTTCATTTTTTTTTGTTTTCAATTTCACCACTCCTTAAGCATTCATGAGTCAAATCCTGATCAATATGTGGTTGTTCCTTTAATTCTCTACAGTTGTCACTGTAATTGTGAGTTTTCTGCTGTGCGCTTCTTCACTGTCAAAAGAGATTAGACTAGTTAGCAGGGCTTTTGTGTGTAAAAGGAAGAGGCTAGTAGCATTTCATGCCACGCTGGCACACATTGGATCTGTGTGGAATGGCACTAGCTGTTATACAGTTAATGAAGCCAGTTACCCTTTCTTTGTATATCAGCATCATTTGAAGTGGAGGAAGGAATCCACTCAGGACTTAGTTTTTTATGTGTGTTTGTAATATGTCTGCAAAGTTCTATCATGTCTCGGTATGTATCCTTCTTGGTTCTTTGTCTCAAGTCAGTCACTTCCTCAGGTACCATTACCATGCTGTAGTGATGTATGTCAGACATTGGGGTCCTTAGAACCTTTGTAATGTCACATATCCTGGGAGACAACTCACTTGTGACCCTTTCCTTGTCGAACATTGTGAGAGAATAGGTAGTATGTCTGACAATAGTCAACTATCACTAAAACATTTCCGTTACTACTTTGGTTTAAAGCAATAGATTTGATTTTTTTTTCTTAGTGAATATTTGGATTCATTTCATTTACTTGAATGTCCTGAATGTTGAGTAACACAACACTGGCATCCAGAACATAGAAATGTGTTTTAAAAAAAAAAAAAAAAAAACCACACTGTAGCTTTTCCATTTATACCTGTCCATCAAAATTTCTTATGTCAGCATTTAGGTTTTGACATTCGACATCCACAACCGTTGAGATAGTCATCCAAACAAATCTTTCTGGAAGTGCGACGAGTGTCCCGATTTTTGCCAAGATTTATTTTTAGGAAAGCTTTGGGATTTTCACAGCATCAGCATAAGACATTTAAGTAGTAGAATTGTACAATGGATTTTTTTTTTTTTTTTTTTTTTGTTAAAGCACAATTTAACAGGTCGTTATATATAAGGCACACTTCTTTGTGGTGGTGCAGTTGCTAAGTTTGTACACACAAAGTGATCTGGAGCGCAGAAGGCCCAAGTTAGTACATAAAAATCAAAGGAGTATGGTGCTGACTCAGCAAGAAGTACAGCTGCCCTGCAGAAATGTTGCATGTTGTCTTACTGTGTTGCATTTGAGTGAAAATAATTCTAATACTCATATAACTCAAGTGCTTTCAAATGCAGGTGTTTTCAAAATATCTGAAAATTTAATGCTAGTTCAGCTTTAGCACATGAATCCTATTTTCACAGACGGGATGACAGCTGCACAGATTTTTGGAATAGTTTGTTTCTTGTCAGGGTAAGACATGAGTGGGTAAGAATGCATCTGGCATGTATGACCATTCTTATAAGTGATGGGAAGAATTAAAATGGTTTACTATGCTCTTTGTTAGCCAGTACATTTGGAGGACTAGTTGTGCCAGATACTCCCTTACTTGCTTGGCAGTCTGTGTGCACCTTCCTTGAATTGAGGCACATTTTTTAGCTGTTTTTTGCTGTAACATAGCCCATTCATTTATAGTTCTGTAAATTATCATGTTTGTCAGTTAGGAAAACAATGTTCTGGTTGGCAAAGCAAAATATTATGTTAGTAGGTCAGAAAAGTTACTTTTGGTTGTCCTCCTAGATGTTTATCAACCAGTAGTTGATGTTGCAAGCCACCAGTCACAGCTGGAAGAGTTGCATCTTAAGTAACGACTGAAGGAAATCCTTGCATCTGTTTCTGTTATAGTACTGGCAGCAATTCACACTCTCTTTTTCTCTGCAGTTGTGGAATATGTGTATGTATAACCAAGGGGAGGGTGGAACATATGGGGTGGGGGCATGGTGGTTATCCCTTTTTTTGGGGGGGATATCTTTTAATTATCCAGACAAAGCTTTGACTGGTTTGTGTTTGTCTGGTTATGGCTTCATTCAAATGACACTGAACTGTAGTAGAAATGTTTTGTTTATACCAAGTTTTAAGGGTTAGTCTTTTTTTGTGCAGGGAATGTAAATCATCATTATAGAGTTAGTATGTCATTTACTATTTCAGTAGTTAAGAGGTTTACCTTACCTCTTGCAGCATTCCATTCTTGCAGAGTGGCCACATTGCAAAGTACTCAATGCTATATGTGAAAAAAATTTGTCCTGATATTTTCATAGTCATTCCCTGAAAAGTAACTGTGACTTTTGAGTATGCATGACATCATTAGAGCAGTAACACTCCAGCTTTTTAAGCAGTATACTATAGAACAGCCTAAGTAAGTGAAGCTTTCTCATTCCACATGTTGCAGTTAGGCTTTTCTGCTTGAACATTGTATGATTAACACAAACGCTGAGGAACTGAAAGCTCAGCTGCAGGTTGTCGAAACTTTTTCAAATTATACTGGAATGTCATTTGGTCTTGATAAATGTGCAAAAGCAACCTTTAAAAAAAGGAAAACTGCAGCACCAGGAAAACTGCAGCACCAGGAAAACATTATTTTGGGACAAGAATGTGATATAAAAGAACTTGAGAAAGAGGGAGTGTATAAATACTTGGGAATTGATGAAGGATCAGCAATAAAACATGAGCAAATGCAAATACAACTCAGTACAGAATACTTTAGAAGACTTAAATTAATCCTGAGAACAGCATTGACCTCTAGGAACAAAGGAACAAGATCCAAGCTATAAATCAATTTGCTCTTCCTGTCCTAACTTACAGTTTTGAGTGATTGACTGTCCCCAAAAAGTGTTGGATAGATTGGATATTAAAACAAGAAGGATGCTTCATGCTCCCCAAATGATTTATAAAAATCAGTGTATACCAAGATTATATATTCTCCGTTCCAAAGGAGGGATGGGCCTCTTTGAAATTGATTACATGTATAGATCTGCAGTTGTGGGACTCTACACATCTACTGACCTCTCAAAATCCAAATGTAGTGAAAGTTTTGAAACACGAGGAGAATAAATCTAAGATGAGGCCTCTGCTTAATCTGTCAGAAGCATATCGATGTCAAGCAGGAATGGAAATCAAGCCAGAAGTGAATAAAAATCAGGCAGCAACTGAATGTGCCAAAAAAAAAAAAAACAAAAGAAAGAATATAAGGTGAAGGACCAGATGAGAAGGCAAGAAATGTGGAAAAAAACATAAATATAGCTGCAAGTATAGAAAACTTCTGGAAGAGCCTCATGTTGATCAAGAACAAAATCGGGAATGGTTAAGGAGAGACTAATTCAAACCAAGAAATGAAAGGTTAATATTTGCAGCCCAAGATAGTGGGCTATGTACACACTGGTTTGCAAAGTCCATCGAACATGTGGGAGAAACAGACAAATGTAGGTTTTGAAAAACCCAAATGGAAACAGTCATACACCGTGTTGCTGGTTGCGACACACTAATGGCAGAAGGACTGTATAGTGAAAAGCATAATGTGGTGAGACAGTTGCACTGAGGATTGTGCAAACATTATGGTATCGAAGTGGCTGAAAAACACTGGAAACATGATCCACAAAGCATCATAGAAAATGATGAAGTTTGTATCACATGGGATTACCCATTACCAACAGTTCAAAAGATAAATGCTAGAAAGCCAGATATAGTGGTCCACGAAAAGAAGATAAAAGTAGCATTGATCATTGAAATCGCCACACCCAGTGACTACAGTGTCTTGCGTAGAGACACAAAGTCATAAAATACCAGGATCTGCAGGCAGAAACGAGAGCCATGTGGAAGAAAGAAACCCAGACATTTCCAATAATAGTAGGAACAACGGGTCTTTATAAAACAAATTTACAATCTTATTTGGATGTGTTACCAATCCATGTAACCCCGTACGAATTGTAGGAGGAGTCATTACTGGTCACGTTGCGAGTGCTGCGAAGAACACTACTGGCCAACATCAAAGGCTGAAACAATACTAATTTCATGAACTTTAATCATACTTTGACTTAGAAATGGGGTCCATTCCTGTCATGGTATTAGAAACCCAAAAGACTTGGAGAAATTAAAAAAAGCTTTATGTAGTCTACTAATGGTAATTAAATGGTCTTTTGAATGTTACCGTTCTGGAATATTAGAACTTTCTTAATTTCACTTCAGTATGCATGTAGCTTCCAGGTTACATGGCTGATGTGCAACAGATTTGAAAAATGATTGTTTTATTAAATGATTTTAATGCGAGTTTTTGTAGGACTAAACTCCGGCATGAGATGCAAAAATGCTAGTGATCTTTACAGGTTTATATCCTGATAAATGATGTCATTTATAATAACGCACTGAACTAAAGATTGTGTATTAGAGAAGGGGGAATGTATGTTTTTACCCTCTCTTTCATCCACACTATGTCAGCAGAGTTTGTCTGGTTTTGTAAAGAAATCTGAAAAAATGTACTTTGTCCTAAGCAGAAAGCAGCGGTACAAATCATAATTTTCATTTGAAAGTTGCACTTGATTGTTGTTGTGATAAAAAAGTGTTAAACAGCCTTGCTTTGCAGAAAGTCCATTTTTCCAAAGCCTTGTTGTATCATATCTTCTTTTAGCCACATGTTTAAGCAAAAATATTGTCTGTCTGACTGACTAGTAATATCTTTCAGTTCCTAAAAGAAACAGCAGGTTTTGGAACTAGGAAAATGTCTGTTACGAAATCGTGATCAATTGAAAGACGTTTGCTTTATTAACAATGTTGTTTGATTTCCTGCAGACCTGTGAAAAGCTGTAATTTAGACTAGGGGAAGCGATGGCAGGTGTTGACTTGGGTCTGTCTGAAAACTCAGATGAGGAGGAAGAGGAAGTAATGACCCCAGCAGAGCTCATCGAGAGACTGGAAGAGGTGAGTACTTTTGAGGGAGTGGTTTGCAATGGGAGTGTCTGCTTCATCTGCTGCTATTTACTGTTTGGAGCAAAGCTAGAACCAGCTGCGTTTCATAGTTTTGTCCTGCACAGTAGTAATAGTTAATCAAAAAAAAGCAAGCTGTACAGGTGAAGAGTTTGGTCATGTTTTTGTTTTTCTTGGCAGAATGTGTAAGGTACCTTGTTTACTAGTCAAGTTTACTTAAGCATGTACATTTTGATGTATGTACAGTTGATTGTGTAGTGAGACACATAGGAAGCTTCACTGAGTTCTGTGTAGACTGCTAAAAGGCTGTTGGGTTGAGAAAGAAAATACAGTGATAACATGTAGTGGAAGAGAAACCTTTCAACCTGCACTCAAATGCTGTGCTTCTGCATGTTTTAGTCTCTCTCTTGCGTTCCCCTCGCTTTTGTCTGCCTACTGTCTAGCAGTTTAGCCATGCTTAGTTACTGAATATGGATACTTGAAATGCTGGTTTAGGGTGTTTACGTGGTGGTGGCTGTTGTTAATGTGTTCTTAATGCTTTTAGCTTTGAGTATTAAGTTTTGTGACTTTGCATTTTGAGTTTTGCTTCCAAGTTGCACAGTAAAATTGGACATTGGTCATAGGCAAACTGGTTGATCCATTAATTTTATACTGACTTAATATTGTTTTCTTCAGAATTTAGACAGTACCTGATAAAGATTATCATAATTTTGGTTGAAGTGATGTTTGTCAGTTTTAACTGAGTAGTTTTGAGAAGTTAGTTATTGATCAGACAGTTGTCATTCCTTGCACAGCGTATGCATCTCCATACTTTCTTGGGATGCCTTTGCTAATATAACCATCTGCAGCTGTTGTCCATTTTACACAAAGTTATGCATAGTAAAAGGCCTGGTATGCTAGTGTCAGGCTTTGCTGAAGTTAAATAAGGTCTTTGAAAAAAATTTTGTACAGTAAGTTGTATACTGGGGAAAATCTTCTGGCGCCATCATCATCAGAAGTAAAAGTCTGACCACCATGTAGAAATCTTGTTTAGAATAGCTGGAAGCAGATGTAACTAGTTGCAGTAGTGAGTTTGAAAAACTGAGTAGTTACCATGTTGCTCAAAAGTTATCAGTTTTGGTTACTTTAATTGTACAGCCACACTTAATAGGTGTGTCGCAACACTTGTTAGCTTAAGTGCTGTGATTCTTTTCTGCATCTGTGATTTCTATTTAATATGGGGAGTATTTTGATAATAAAAAACTCTTTGTAAACCTTATGAAAATATGCCCAGATATGTTATTTTTCTTTAACCTGTGGGGACATCACCCAAAGGCTGGCATGTAAGTATGTCCATAGACATAAATGGTCATGAACCTTTGAATGTGCAGTGGTGCTTCCATTAAAATCTCTAGATGTGTTAACATACTAACACTCCATTGATACCACAGAGGGCTAAAGAAAAGTTAAGCATCCAGGGCATTAGAGCAGTAAAACTTGATGTTTGCAGAGTTTAAAATATCTAAATATATGTTACCAGATCAGGTCAAGAATGTTTAGCTGGCCAAGATGCACCATATACAATGTGGACAAAACCAAGAACCAACAGAAAACTTGTCAGAAATAAAAAAAAAACGCTGACAGTCCTGTACTCAAAAACTTTTATTTGGGAAACCACAACAGTTAAGTGCTTTCGTCAGCAACCACAAGCTGACTTCATCAGAACTAAATTAGAACAAAAATATGTTTAATTTTATAGCATAAAGGCATCACCTGATTCAATTAAACAATCAAGTAAATAGTTCTATATGCTTAAAGTGCCAAGTGCAGTAAAAAATACCATAGCCATAAAAATACAGCATAGTATGTAAACACAAACAACTCTACACACTAAAAGTAACTTGATATAAAATTGACAATAAGTATTAAAAATAAAGAATTAATGTATTAAATTTCATAGGCTCGCAATTTAAGCAGGCTAGTTAAATTTATTGCATTGTTCAAGCCAGGGAAGGTAGTAGCGTCTAATTTAATCTGCCAAAACAATTCTCTAAAATCACGATAATCTTCCCATGGTCCATCCCTAGGATTCTGTGGGACTTTTTCAATAACACAAAATCTAAAATCATGTCCAGAGTTTTTGTTAATATGTTTGAATAAAGCACTAGTGTTGTTCTGGGTTCTTATAGTCTTAAGATGTTCGTATACCCTGTCTTTAAAATGCCTTTTGGTTTTACCAGTATAGAACCCCTTACAATTAATACACAAGGCTGCATAAATAACTCCCACAGTGCTACAAGAAAATCTACCCTTGGACTTGATAACTATGTGATTGATAGTAATCCTGTCTGTTCAAAATGTGAGAGCATTGTGAACAAAACCCACACTTCTTGGTGCCTAACCCACCAGTACCTGGAATGGGATGAAATTCCCTCTCCAATAAATTTTTAATGGTAGCCCCTCTCCTGTAAACAACCCTAGGGTGTACACCAACCATACTCAAGATAGTAAATCGAAAATCCAACACAAACTAGGTGAAAAAATAAATCCAAAAGCACTGCAATCAAGCGGACAGTCAGTAAGAAATAATAAAAGAAATTTATTAGGTGAGCGCTTTCGGCTGTGAAATCCAGCCTTCATCAGACAAATTCAACTGCATAATGCAACACCTTTATGCATAAGGTGTGCTTGAGACAATTAATCAATTAAGGTATAAAACCGCCAAACGGCGAGAAGTACTACCTACCATTTGCATTTTGTGCCTATACATGCATTAATTCATTTTAATTGCACATTAATTTATATCAATGCACTTTTATATAAATATATGTAACACTATGACTATAATTTAATGCATGTATAGGCACAAAATTTGTTCACATACTCAAGATAGTATCTTGTCCATGAAAAATTCTCCAATACTTGTTTAGACCACAATGAGATGCACAGTATTTTAAAGAAAAATTTGTAATGAAAGAACAAACTTGTTCATAGTCTACATCCCCAAGAGCAATGTTTGTTTTAGTCGTATTTACTGCATATGTATTGTCTAAAAGTAGCGGGCACAATTTCCCATCTAGTCTCATATTTGAAACCTCACTAATGACGTTGTCAATTAATTCCAAAGGATATCCTCTTGCCAAAAGCATACCCTTTAAACAATTACTCTGAGTAAGAAAATCTTCAGTGTTGCTAACCATGCGCGGAATTCTAATAAATTGACCTTTAACAACTCCTTTCTTGATTTGTTCCGGGTGACTACTCTGATAATGTAATAGGCTGTTACTATATGTAGGCTTCCTATACAAATCACTAACAAAGGAAGCGTTGGTCAAATCCTTTCTTATAGTAACGTCCAAGAAGTGAATTTCGTCTACACTGTACCTTGAAGTAAATCGTAAAAACTGCGTTGTACTGTTGATATAGGTCAAAAAGTTAGACACTTCCGCTGGATCACCATTCCAAACAAAGAATAAATCATCAATACAACGTACATACAGAGCCCATTGTCCAGAAAAAGAAGAATGCAAGAGAAATTTCTTCTCCCACATGTACATAAAAATGTTTGCAAAAATGGGGGCACATGAGGCCCCCATGGCCACCCCACTCTTCTGTACAAAAAAGTGTCCGTCAAAGTAAACAAAATTAAACTTTAAAATAATTTCCATAAGTGTTACCAAAACAGAAACCTTGTTGTTATCAAATAAATTACAGTCAAACAAAAATTCTTCAAACCATTCCAAACCCAAACAATGTGGTATGATGTTAAACAAGTTGGTAACACCCACAGTTAAAAAAAACTAACATTCTCATCAAAGGGCAAATTTTTAAGTTTTGTCAAAAAGTGTCAGGAGTCTATACAAATGTGTTCCACATCTTTCAAAACATTTTTAAGCATGATATCCAAATATTTACCTAAAAAATGTGTTTTGGATCCCGCTGCACTAACAATTGGTCTCGTAGGAGGATTGTTCCTGTCTTTGTGTATTTTAGGAATGCCGAAATTTTTTTTGAATTTCTGACAAGTTTTCTGTTGGTCCTTGGCTTCGGTTCTTAGTTTTGTGTTTGTTACTATCCCCAGACCACAGATGGGTTCCTCTGCTTGTTCTTTTACTTTGGGGGCAACCCAATGAAAATGTGGGACTTCTTACTCAGCTTATACAACAGCTCTACACTGAAATTCCTCACACTAATAGAAGCAATGCTTCTCTGCAGTTGTCCGGCGAGAACACTCCTCCCCCAGGACAAGGCACTCTTATTTGCAATTCTAATATCAATGCAACTAATACTACTTTGGATGTATCTTTTGAACGTTGGTTTAACAAGGAGATTATTTTCAACTATGACAACGTCAATGTTGTGCAAAGAGGCACTTTCAACAGTCTCTTTCCACTTTTGAAAACAAACTGTCTAAATGCAAGAAGTTACAAGCGGAAAATGCCTACTTTCTTGAGTGTATCAAGAAAAAGGTAGTGCCGAAGGGACTTTGGTATTGGAAATTCCCTACAGGCTTGACTGTGGAGAGCGGTGGAGCTCTGACTGTGGCCCAGGTAACCGGGGGTCAGATAGTGTTCAAGGCACTGGAGGAGACAGGCAGGGAGGTGTGGAGCGAAGGGGTATTTTCCTGCTTGCTTCTACCAGGAGGTAGGGAGGGAAGGGTTGCACTCACTCATGAGCACACAAATTGATGCAAGTTCTCTGGTGGAGACTGGGAAACTGCAACTTGTGCTTCTGGAAGTGGGTCAGGGCTGCTTGGAGGGCACTCCCATTGCAGAAGTGAGAGGATGACCTCTGTGGTTGGTTCTGTGCACACCTATCCTTGGGAATAATAGTGGTGTGTGTGTGTGTGTGTGTGTGTGTGTGTGTGTGTGTGTGTGTGTGTGTGTGTGTGTGTGGGGGATAAAGATGCAAGTAAAAAAAAACACCTCTGTTGCCTGTCTGAATTATGAACCCCTTCTGTTGACCCACAACCTAGTGGCAGGGAATAATTGATTAGGAGGATGCTGATAATGATTGACAGCAAAAAACAGAAAAAAAATGGTTAGGGGTACTATGCTCCCCTGAAGGTCAAATGAACTTTAGAGGTAGAGATATTGACTTCCAACAGCAAAAAAACATAATATGCTCTAAACTCATAATGGCATTCTTTAAAAATATTTCACGGTATACACGGATGCATTTGATGAAGGCCAGTTTACAGTATTGTCCCAGAGATTGGGTGATCAGGAGCATCCAGTTAGTTAGTTAAGTAGGAAGCTGTCCAGGATTGATATCAAGTATTCTGCTACTGGATGTGAGTACTTGGCTACTAAGTGGGCATTTGCATCATTGCTTGTTGGGGATCTTTGAAGTACTACCTGCTAGGTGGGGAGTTCACCCTCATTTTTGATAATGCTTCTGTAGAGTAACTCCAGCAGTAAAAAGAAGGCAATATGTTGGCTATGATGATGGGCCTTCTCATTGCAGCCCTTAAACTTTAAGGTACAATATAGGCCTGGTTCCATCCACCACAATACAGGTAGTCTGTCAGTTATGTACAGACCATCCCAGGAGTCTGAAACTGGTAGTTTCAAGCTGGGGTAAGTCAAAGTTAGCATTGTGTGGTGGCTTTCACCAGTAAAGTGTGTTAATTTCTGTTCCCGTAGGATTGTTACTAATGCTACTTGTGTTAACTGTTTGTAGAAAGTGCTTTTTAAGGCGGACCCAAGTTCTCGCTGATAGTTGCACAAGTGTCCCCAAAGGTTTATAAAAGTGCCTTTGTGGCCCAAGTTCAAAGTCTGATAAGAACCATAGAAGTCTCAAACTGTTTAAAAACAGAATTGTCATCCTTGGAGAAGGGAACTGGGAGACCAGTACAATGTCTCTTGAAGTGTTATTTTTTTAAAGATTGGTTGCTGAAAGAGAAAACCTCAGTCTCACTTGAAGACCAGAACTAGAGCCTCTTGTGTTTATCTATTTTTTTTTTGTTTTTTGCTTTCGCAAAACTAGCTTCCCATTTAAGTTCCACAGATAAAACTGTCATGTCCACTAATGAATTTTGCACATTTCACAGAAAAATCTACAAGCCCTTAAGGGAATATTTGTGTTTTCAGAGCTGTGCAGTCATTACCTTGTAAGTTCTGGAACTGATTTTTTTTTATTTGGACTGGGGTCAGTTCCAGGCATGCCCACCAAATACATGGCTCTGCTTGCAGATCTCTTGGATCCACAGACACAGGAGTGTTCTTGTTTTGGGACTACTGACTCCTAGCTGCTCCATCCAAAACTCAGTTAGTGTTGGTTAAGGAGACTTACTGGGTTATGCTAATCCCCTGGGAACAACTGATATGTCACTTGCAATTCCCACAGTCTCTAGTTTTCATGATTTGCAGTCTGGAGGCCCATTAATGCAGAGCAAGACTCTTTATGGACAGGGTGCAGGCTGTACAGACCGAGGATTTGATTCTTCTGCAGTTTTCCACAGCAACAGCTTACTATTTTGTCAAGGTGCTGGGTCTGTTTGCATCTCTACCCATGGTTCTGCATACTAAATTGTACACTAGTTCTTCAGTGTATCAGAAATGTGGATCTGCTATAACCCCTAATCTGCATCTCTTGGGCCTGCAGACAGCAGTTATGGTAGATAAATGTTGACAGCCTCTCCTTTGGCAGTTTCTTCCATCTCCTTCTTCCATGGCAACAGCTACCAGGACACTTCAGCCCTAGGTTGAGGGGTGGGGGGACATTGTAATAATAAAACATTTCTGAGTGTCTGGATGATATTGGGCCTTTCCACACATATCAGTGGACTGGAGATAAGATTAGTCCTAGTGACCCACCAAACCTTTTGTGACGGTTTGAATTTCTGGCCATATCAATGAACAACATGACAGTTGTTTGAGTTTCCCTCTGTTGCGAGTATGTGAAGAGGGGTTGTAACTACATGCCTTGTCAAGTTGATATAGAAAAGATCTGTTTGTAGCTTAGCAGTTATACATGCAAAAGATCTGTTTGTAGCTTAGCAGTTATACATGCAGGTGTAATCATCTGTCATTGACATTCTATTTTACATATAAAGGATGGTTGGAGTATTTCAGAGGTTTGTATCAATTTTGCTTTTCAGAAATGTTGCCCTCACTTGCCTTATCAGATTACCAATTCACAAAAGCAGTACTCTTCAATAAATGTTTGCGTAACTGATGTATTCAAAAGGACATTGATTTTATGGATTCCTGGGATTATTTTGTGAATAACATGTTTATATGGGCAAGATGGAGATCATTTGAATTATTTACATGGTAAATTGTCAGGTTTGAAATTGGTTGATGATATGAAACATTTCTTGTATTTTACTCTGGAATTAAGGTTAGTTACTACCATGCTAGACTCCTTAGGTTACTAAAAGTGTATCATGTTAATACAGAGTGCAACGTTACATTTTGGGAAACCAGTGGATGAATATCAGATAAACTTGGGTACCCACGAGTTACATAAGTTGAGAGAATATAAGGATGTAGGTGGTATTATATTTAGTAATATAGAAGTAATGCTTTAAAAGTTAAAGCTAAGGCATTAAAAGTTGGCTTAAGTTTTAAGAACGTTACAACAAGAAATAATGACCATCTTTTGAAGTCGTTCTTAACATGTGATCTGATGTCATTTTCATTCATTCCTCAGTGATGGGTCAAAAAAGACGTTATGCACTTACCACAACGTTCCATTTGTGTTGTCTGTTTTCATTCTTCAACTGTTGGGTTAGAGTCTGACTTGGCCACTTTTTACAACTCGTGGAACACTAAAAGCTCTCAAGCTCCTCTCTTACCCAAAGTGCACCAGTCTCTTACCATACCATAGATCTTAAGACAGTTGCTGTTAGCTCTTGAGTGTTGGTGATTGTGAGTAATATTAAAGTTTTTCGTTTTATAGCTTCCTATATAGTCTTATTTTTTACTTATTACAGCCTTTTTATTCCTTTAACTTGTTTTTCTCTTGCCCTTGTTACACTTTTAGTATATTTTCCCTAAATACCTTTGTTGGACCCCCCCCCCCTTTCCCTCTCATTTAGGTAGTTTCTTTGACCTACCTTTGTTGGTATTTCTTCTTAACTAATTTAAAGTAAAAAAAAAAAAAAAAAAAAAAAAAACTCCCTTCTTATTTTTCCTTATTTTCTTCATCTGTAGCTGCTATTTATGTAGCAATGTTTGATAAACCTTTGGGGTTTAAAAAATGTAAGGCCTGTGGTCATAAAATCCCTTCTGTCAGATGCACACAAGTCGTGTGTCTATCGCGTAGGCTCAGCCTATTTAAACTCTGCATGTGATATACGTAGGGATGAAATACAAAAGGTGGGGGCATATCCATATTCATCAAGGATACCCACACCTCCAGGTTAGTGGCACAGCACGATGCTTCAGAGATCATCCACGTGCAACTAACAATGGGCAAAACTGTAATTCAAATTGTAGCTTGCTACAGATCACCCACCATGTCCCAGGACCCCCATTCCGCGTTTCTGGAAACACTGGGAAACATAAAGGTCCTACCAAACACCCTAATATTTGGTGATTTCAATTGCCCAAACATTAACTGGGAGAACTACTCGAGTACTAACTCCCTTGCTCAACATTTCCTAGAATTTATAAACTCAAAACGCTCTGGTTCAACTGGTCAGCACTCCCACCAGAGGTGATAACATATTGGACCTGGTCATCACCAACATGGGTGACCGGTGTTCCACACCGGAGGTCAACCCCTCACTGGTTAGATCAGACCATAAACAAAGCACTTTGGATACCCACATTCTACCCCCAACCCCAGACAAGGAAACCACCTTGAAAAACTTTTCAAAAGCAAACTTCACTTTACTTAAGACTGAGGTGGAAAGTTTCAAAGCCCCCATGTTGAAGGATAACGCTGTCCAAGCTGCAAAATACTTTACTAATGCATTCTTCTGGCACCTACAAGAATGCATGGATCGTGCCATCCCAAGCAAAACCAAGGCTCACTCCTCCAAGAAAAGGAAACCAGTCTGGTGGACTCCTGCCATAAACAAGCTGTACACTAGAAGGAGGAAACTAGTACAGAAACGAGTAAAATCCCAAGAAGGGAAGATATCCCTGATCAGTATCAGCAAGAAACTACGATCCCTCATAAAATCATCCAAGGCGAGCTTTGAAAGAAAAATTGCCAAGTACTCCAAAGATAATCCCAAGGCATTCTTTAGCTATGTCAAGAATCTAAGTGGCAATGCTCAGATCTGCTCGGAGTTGGTGCAGAATGACGCAAAATACACTGAACCGACCGATATCGCCAACATCCTGGCAGGCAGGTTCAGCGCAAACTTCACCCCCCCAAAAGGGCCCATAACCATACCAGAAGAATGTAGAGTCCCTGAAATCACAGACACTCAGGTTAAAACAGCCCTCTCCAAAGCCAAAAACACAGCATCAATGGGACCGGACGGTGTCCCAGGCTGCGTCCTACACGAGCTCAAAGATGAACTATAACCCCTCACCTAACCATGCTGTTCAAACAGCCTCTCCACAGGCTATGTACCCATAGAGTGGCACACAGCAACGGTTATTCTGCTGTACAAAGGTGGAGCCACAACAGACCCCGGGAACTATCGCCCTATAAGCCGAACTAGCTTGGTCTGCAAGGCTATGGAGCGCATCATCATAGAACTCCTTAACAGAGACATTGGGAACCTCCAAACACTGGACCCTACCCAGTTCAGCTTTAAGGGCAGATCATGCCTTCTAAACCTGGTGGACTTCTTTGAGACAGTTACCAAGGCTATAGACTAGGGAAAGGTGGTACAAACAGCCTACGTAGACCTCGCTAAAGCCTTCAACACCATTTCCCATTCTGGCATTATAGACAAGCTCACCAGCCTGAACATAAACCCCTACGTCACAGGATGGGTTGCCAGATGGCTCACGGACAGAACCCACATGGTGATAGTCGCGAGAGCTAGGTCTGACTCTAAACCGGTTACAAGTGGTGTTCCCCAGGGCTCAGTCCTAGGACCCCTCCTGTTCGGCATGTACTTCTCAGAGGTACAGGCAAGCAGAGGAGGACTATGGCTGACCAAGTTCACAGACGACTGCAAACTAGGGGCTATAATTAACTCTCCGGCTGACACAGACATCCTCCAAAAGGGTCTCACCGAGATGGATACCTGGTGTCAAAATCATGGCCTCAAGCTAAATGCCAAAAAGTGCATAGTCATCCCCTTTGGAAAAAACAAAGTACCCACAAACTACCACATAGGTGGTAGTCCCCTAAATACGGAAGACATAATAAGGGATCTGGGGACCCAAGTAGATAGTAATCTCACCTTTGATAATCACATTGCCAAAGTGGTTAGAAAATCCTTTTACGTGGCTCACCTAATCACAAATGGGTTCGTATCCAGATCAAAAGAGGTCATTGTGCCCCTCTACTCATCAGACCCATCACAGAGTACAACGCCCCATTTGGGATGTACCTTACAAGATACCTGCAACAGCTGGAAAGATCACAGAAGTACCTCACCAAGAGGATCACTGGCATCAAACAGATGCCCTATGCAGCTCGACTGAAGAAACTCCAGCTGTACTCTGTTGCATGCCGCCTACTCAGATGTGATCTCTGCCTGACATACAAGGCCATGTCCAACCCAGAATTGATGGACCTGCTCCACCTAAAGAAAACCTCATCCTCTCGAGCCACATGCTGTAGGGATCTAAACTTCACCACAACAATAAATAGGACGTGCTGGAGAGATAGATTCCTGTCCCAGAGACTTCCCATGCTTTGGAACAGGATTCCAATCTACATTAGGCAGAGCTCCTCGCTAACGCTCTTCAAAAGAAACCTTGACGAGTGGATGGGAAACAGAAAGTTTATCCCGGGGATCACTTCAGTGGCTCTGCTGGACAGAGGCACGGGGAACTAATCTAAGGGGGCGGCGAAAGCCAACACATTCTGCCTAGGCTTATAAATGCCTTTGGGCAGATAGCCTAGTACCTATCTATGAACCCAAGGGTTCTAATTAATTGGGGGGGGGAACAATAAAATAAGTTTAATCTTGAGAGGATTAATACCATTGTCATCCTCAGATACAGCATTTGGAGTGCAAACCCCAAGAAAGGGGACAAAAAGGAGGCTAAAAAGCATTCACTGACATGTTGGGCTCTTCTTCTTTTAGCTCGTGGTTGCTTTCCAAAGTATCTAAATCATCTGATACGATCCCGTCAGATCTAAAATCCAAACCCTCTGATCTGATTTGTTCAGATCCAAAATCTAAGATGTCAGATTTGAAGAAACACAGCTCTCCTCGGATCTGCTCTTCTCACACTCTGGATCCGATGTCTTCACGTCTCCCATCTCCTTTCTTGGAAAGACATCAACACTCCATGATTTTGTCTGTTGCTTCCACTTCTTGATCCTCCAGCAGTTTGACCGAAGCAGATGTGGAGAGGATGAAGAGGAAATCTCTTGACACAAATTGTCACTGGGGGTTCTCCTGGCTTCTACCCCATCGGGTGTGGAGACCTTAGTTAGTACTACCCCATCTATTTTGTCTCCTTCTCCAATCCAGCCTTTTGTTTCGGAGCAATTGGAACCAAGAATCACACCTCTGTCCATAGCAGACCTGAAGTTCATTGTATGTTCGACTCTGGTATAGTCTAAGTGGACCGCCTCCAAGTACATCTGAGTTGGGTGACTTTTGGATCCATAGTGTTGGCTGTGACCCCGATGTGTTGGAGTTGACTCCAAGATTGTCGGAGTGGCCTCGGTCTCTTGGAGCCTCGGCATTGTAAAGATCACTGATTTGCTTAACTCTGAAGGGGCATGTCTTCAGAGATGCCACACCGGTCAGAAAGCAGTCTGTAATGTGAGGTTTCTCCATCAGAGATGGTTAGCCAGTCAGAAAAAGTGTGTGTGCATGGGGGGAGGGTCAGGGTGGTTGGCCCATGAGGGAAGAGCCAGTAAAAATCTAGAACTCAACCAATTTAACCAATAAAGAAGGTGAAGGCTGAGATGGTGCTGTGACTGCAATTTGTATTGGTATATTTGAGATAGCTAGAAGTAAATTAATATTCAAATGAAGTAAGGTAGCAGGGAGACATTTGATCTAGTAGCCAAAAGAGCTGCTAGTCGAATGTGACTGGTGATTCACCAGGATGCATGGTAACATTGTGTGGAGGAATGTTTTTTTTTTTATGATTTTAAAAATACCAAATTTAGCTTGGCTGGAGTATAGGTGAAACCCTTGCAAGAGTACATATGTGAAAAATGGTGCA
Organism: Protopterus annectens; assembly: GCF_019279795.1. Taxonomy (NCBI): domain Eukaryota; kingdom Metazoa; phylum Chordata; order Ceratodontiformes; family Protopteridae; genus Protopterus; species Protopterus annectens. Next base: position 462,680,745 of record NC_056743.1, on the reverse strand, counting down.
AGTTTGTAGGCATTTAAAACCTGCATTAGCCGCAGCATGTGTAAAGTATATCGAAAGCAAAAACAAATCGTCACTAAGGGTTAAATCTGAAAAACATTATGGATAGGGTAAGTGGGAGTATGAGGCCTAAACGATATCAAAGTAAAATAATCCTGTGAATTAGTAATAAGAAGGATCTGAGGTGGAATAGAAGTAGGGTTTGGAAACAAAGGGTTCGAGGAATATATAAACTAAAGGAGTTTGAGAAAGGAATGATAGGTAGACTACTCATACTGATTTAATACTGATTTTAATCTGTACAAGAATCAAAGCGTTTGAAATCATTCCTCCTTGGAATATATATATATATATATATATATATATATATATATATATATATATATATATATATATATTACTGTGTATTTCTTACAAAAAGGAACTGAGAGGGAGAAAATGGTTTGTGTTAACACAAAAATGCAAACTTATGGAGTAGAAATAAGGAAGGAGGCAAGGTAAGAGTGCCACCAAGTTAGACAGATGAGGGACCATTGCTAAAGTAGATGGGGCACAGAGCAAATTGATATAAAAAAATACTCAAGTGCCACTGGAAGCAAAGGGGCCTATAGATTAGTCAGCTTCCACAAAGAAGAGTGCCATCTAGGTGCTTTCAGTTCCAAAATTGTGAGAAATCGGTCGGAAAAAGGAAAAGGCCTAGGAATACTAGCCACAGGTACATCCCAAAGCTCAGCTGGGGATATCATGGGGATCTCACAGGCATCAGTATCCAGAGTATTCCACCAATTCCTGGATGCCATGTCAGCACATGCCAGTGGGCACGCATATTTCCTCAACACCCGTGAGGTGTTGGCCAGCAATATGCATCTCTTCCACCAAATAGCAGAATACCCTCAGGTAGTGGGTGCTATAGACTGCACGCACATACGCATCAAAGCACCACCCGGTGATCAGGGTAGAGCCTACATCAACCCCAGGAGCCTCCCCTCCATCAACTGCCAGGTTGTGTGCGATGCCCAGGGCATTATAATGAATGTGTGTGCTGGCTGCCCTGGAAGCTATCACAATTCCCACATTTGACATCTGACACAGCCGTACCAGAGATTTGCCAATGGTGACATCCCCTACTGTCACCTAGTGGAGGATGCTGGTTACACACACTGGAGCCGTGGCTGATGACACCCATCAGAAATGCACACACATCTGAACAAGAACGCCCTAATGAGGCACACGCACAGACCAGACATAATAGACCATGTGTTTGGGATGCTCAAGTCATGGTTCTGGTGTCTGGACACATCCGTTGGAGCCTTGCAGTACTCATCAGCTACATGTACTCAAATTGTTTTGGTATGTGCCATACTACACAATATAATCCTGTGGCAACAGCTGCAGCAGGAACAGCACGGGGCAGGGCCACACAGCCCCCCACCAATGCCAAGGCCTGCACAGGCACAGAGTGATTCAGAGAAGGAACAACCTGAGCCTGCCCCAGTAGGCAGATGGAGGCTTTCCCAGTATGCCCAGGCCGTGGCAAAGAGACGATGCATAGCACATACATTGACACAGTAGGGACCCAGGTAATGACACCTCTCTCTGACTCGCACATACAGCAAAAGGGATGCCAAACAAGACACACTAACTGTGCTCAACCGTGTATAGGGAGTGTACTATGTGGATTCAACATAGGCAGCCCTTCAGCACCATCCTCAATCCTGGCATACCCACAAGGTAAGTCAATCAATCTACCAATTGCCAAATAGAGTAGAATTTGTCCTTACCTGTATCTGTGGTGTGGATGTGAGCATGCAAGAAAATTGGGTCGCTGAAAGTTAGGGCAGCAGATAGACACCCATAATGGCACCATGACATCTATAATGCATACTGGAGTCACCATAGTAGCCAGTACTACACAGGGTGAAAAAACCCACTGCAGGAAATGTGCTGGATGACGTGTGTGTCCATATGACTCTCACATGCTAGTCAGGGAGGTTCCATACCCAACAGGACAGGTGTAGACAAACCCAAACAGAGCCTGTGCTATGGCTTCTGAATTATGCCTGTGGGTAACCCCCCTCCCCCCCCCAGGCCTACACAGACAGACTACAGCAGGTCAGGCAGTGGGATGTTCTGAAGGGTAGGAAGTCCGACACTAATATGTGGGACAACCAAAGCTAAGACCTGTAGTACACTGATATGCCTCTAGTCAATATGATAAGTTAGAATACAGAATGAAATGGAGTACCTGACGTAGCAGTACAGTCATAGCAAATGTGTGCATGTGCCAGGTGTCCCCCCCCCCCAATCCTGTGTAGACATGTAGAAACAGGTTGTGCCCCCCCAATCATGTGTAGAAATGTAGTAACAGTCAGGTGTGTCCCCCCCCCCCAATCTTATGTAGAAATGTAGTAACAGTCAGGTGAGCCCCCCCCCCCAGTCCTGTGTAGAAATGTAGAATCAGTCAGGTGCCCCCCACAGTCCTATGTAGAAATGTAGTAACAGTCAGTTATGCCCCCCCCACGTCTATGTAGACATGTAGAAACGGACAGGTCTGCCCCTTCCCCCAATCTAGTGCAGAAATGTAGTGACCCTCTGGTCTGCCCCCCAATCCTGTGTAGAAATGTAGTAACATGTATGAGTAGGTATAATACGAGTGGAGCACAGATGGCCAGAGGTGGGCAAGGTAGGCAGGATAGGTTGTAGCATTTGCAGAATATGCAGGTCTGAGGATGGTGTGTGTTTCAAAATGTCTGAGTGGTCAGTATGTATGCATGTTGAGGTAAGGCCTGGTGGCCATTGACCACTATTGCTGATAACAGGGACAAGCCCACACGACTGCAGTGCCAAAGACAATCCCACCAGTATAACACATGCAAGCAGTAAGCCATTGTAAATGTATGGTGGTAATATGTGTCACCATCTGAAAGACTGACATGGTATGGCTGTTGGGCTAGATATACAAGCAGTACACAGGGGAAAGTACCCCAGACAATGCAGTATGTATTGTGTCACTGGGAAATGGTGACACCCTTGGATTTGTACATATAGGTATGCATCACAGTAACTAACAAGACCTGTAGTAGGGGATACCGGGGGTGTCTGCATGAACACCTGCAGATCACAAAGGAGGTAGGACTGATGCATTGGGAATCAGCTGATGTACCTCCACATGCCAACATAATTGTAATGCCCCTTGCATATTTGTGTGTCAGATGCAAGTAGTGTCCATAGTACACACGCACCCAGCCACGCAAACACCACCCATAGGCACCTCTCTGGCAATATCCCTGCTGTGGGGAATGGGTACAGTATGACCCCACCGGTATATGGCAATAGCAGAAGACTGCAGCATGCAGTGCAGGTGTGTCCCTAGCTGTAGGTAGCACCCTGCCAGCATCCACACCACCTGATCAAGACTGATAGAAGGTACTGGCATGAACAACTATCACATCTACCCTGTCACCCCAGGGGAATATACTGTATGGTGGTCTGGGACTGTAGGACTGACAGAATGCAACGGCCTGCCACATCTGGTTTGCATCAACACCTAATGCTCCACAGGCACCTGCCAAAGGCCCGTGTCTCCCACTCACTGCCAATGCATGTTATGTCATGGACACCCAAATAATATAAACACCCAAATAACAACATAGCACACTCCATATAAGCCATATGCAAGGCCATGTGGACAAACCACAGTAACATGTCCACCATGTCCCATTGCATGAACTGTGGACCAATACTAACACACACCTGTGATGTGGTGATACCCTTATCAGGGAATGTATGCATAATGTATGGAAGATGTTAAATAACAGAGGGGGTGTGGGGAGCATGGGCAGCATAGAAAGTGCAGGGTCCAACACCAAGCTGTGTGCACACACTATCCCTGGCTGCAAACACACAAATGGGTGGCTACACACCTGCCCGTACACCACAGTAGGGTAAATGTCCTGAGCCATGGTCCCTACCTCTGGCTAACCTGTGTACATCTGTACAGCTCTGAGGCATTGCCACAAGATAGGGCCATACTGCCATGTTGATGGTTGGACAAGTATGGGATCCTCTGCCAGCACTGTACCAAGGTGCTGAACTGGATACACAAACCCAGCACCAAGTGTCTGCAGCTCTCCCTCCAGAATGGCATGACTTACCATAAATACGTAGGTATCTGCCCACAATACCGGACACAGCTGCAGTCAGTTTTGTCCCCCAAGGCATCACTATGAGCAAGAATGTCCACCTGACAGTACATGAGGGCAGAAAACATCACTGTGTATAACAGTACACGTCTGAATATCTTCGTTAATAGCAGTACCAAGCTGAAGCAGCGCAGACACAATCACCAGCAGTACACACTATCCCCTGCACAGTTTGTCCCCATATTGCCAAATGATTGATGGATTCTCTGCAGAAGCAGTATGCTACCTGCAGGTGTACAACACAAAGGTCTGCACTGCAGTACAAACTACCTGGAATCGATCCACACATTCAATACAGAAGGCCATACTGGGCATGCTCACACACTTAAACAAATGAAGGCCATGTCTGCAAACAACAGTGGTCCAGACATATCTGGCATTTGCAGATGTTAGTGCTGGCACTCCTCAGTATGCAGCACTCATGCTTTGCACACACACTGGATAGGAATACAGGCATATATCCAAGGACGGCATACTATAATAAGCCAAAAGTAGGCGTACACAGATGTGTGGGAGTGTGACTGTCACAAGGGGCCATCCATTATGAGGCCTGTCCCACCCAGCATACAGCCAAATGGTTACAACCACATGAGGTTCGGATGTCACTCACTGTAGACCTTAGCCACTGGTATCTGTCAGCATGACGGACTATGTGGTACAAGTGCTAGCTGTGTAACATGACTGTACAAGGAAGTAGTCATCTAGCAGCTGTATACACGTACCTTTGGAATATAACCCTGTTTGTGCCCACATGTGGTGTCAACCTCTAGATGAATGGGTTATGGCCCATGCTCATACACTGCCCTCTCCATAGCTGTACTATGACAAGCCTGCTGAGGTCATCCACTTTGAAATGTACGCTTGTGAAAGGTTTAGGCTAGTTACACTTACAAGTCAGATGCCCTACGTTGTCAAGGCTGCTGATGTCATACACTGTGAAATACACCTTTTGGAAAGCTGTAGCCCAGTAATCTCTGTGGCGCATCCAATACCTGTGTACTGCTCTAGTGTAATAAACTAGTTGGGTAGGAGTTCTAATCCCAGACATGGCAAGTGTGTGTGTGTGTGTGTGTGTGTGTGTGTGTGTGTGTGTGTGTGTGTGTGTGTGTGTGTGTGTGTTTGTAACTCGTATCCTGTGTGGAGGTGGTTGAGTGTGTAACAACTGGGCTCAATGTGGAGCGGGTTTTGCAAATTTCTTATATGGTGGCCCTAGTATATATCACAATGTCCACCGTACTGGGATAACAAATGTGAAATAGCCGAGAGGCTGGGTTGCAAATCCATACCCATTCATGTGACATCAAGTCCAGGCAAATAAAGTTAGCAACCCTAGTATTACCCAGGGAACACACTCAACCCATGTCTCATATACACACACACACTTGCCTAGGCAACAGCCGCTATGTTGGTAGCGGCTGTTGCCTAGGCAAGTGTGTGTGTGTGTGTGTGTGTGTGTGTGTGTGTGTGTGTGTGTGTGTGTGTGTGTGTGTGTGTGTGAGACACATGGGTAGGCAACAGCCGCTGTGTTGGTAGTACACTGCATATTGCCCGCTGATAGTAACTATGGAGTGATTGCAGTGGGCTACAGAGGGAGGTGTGCACATCCCAGACACTGTCCATGTCATGGACTAAGAAACACATACATGGCAAGCAATGCACAGCATTGGCCACACGCAATAGTCACCCAGGTGATTGGATGGTGAGTACAATACCCACCTGTGTGGGCAAATCCAGAAACTACATCCCTGAGCCACAATGCAGACCATTGTCATGTGGCCTGATGCCAAGGCATGCCCATCACCTAGCCTTGTATAGCAGTCTGGCGCAGTCGACCACTACACACCCGTGAAGCAATGCACCCATGCATGTCAGTAATGGCACTGTGTGTTGTATGATGCGTATGATCCCATTCAAACTCACTGCAACCCCCATTGGCATACTGAAGTATGCTGTCTGATGTCAGACACCTCCACATACCCTTTGCCCATATAACCTTGTATGACCCCTGTGGTGCATGTGATACCTGCACAGCCATGTGTTGTGGCAATCTCACTAGTTATGACTTGCGTTACTGGCCCTGCCAAGTGTGTCAATGTGTGTGTGTCCCTGTGAGAGTGTGGCTGTGTTGAGGCTGGCACCTGTTCATGTGGACAGGCACGTGTACTACACCTACCGTACAGCTACCATGTCCCTGTTGCAGATGGCACTCACCATCACATATACGTTTTGAGGGCTCCTCAACATGTAACCTATGTGGTACATCCAGTAACTGCATAGAAATGTGATAGCACTACATAGTCGTCGGGGGGGTTGATGCCCTGTGATGGTAGGTGTGCGACACAAACATGCTTAAGTTTTACCCCCCCCCGACTTGTCTTTGCCTCTGTCTGCCTCTCTCACTCCCTCTCTGGTGGTGCTTTGCTTAGGCAGCAGCATGTGTATGTTAAGTGGTGCTCATGATCAGCTGATGGCCTCTGCACGAATTGCAGCCCTCCTCTAGCTGATTGCATGTGGAACAGCTCTGGTAACATTCCCATAGCCAATTGCATGGAAACACACTCCAGTATCTAGGAACATCATGTTGGTGTTGGGCCTTTTCATTCACTGTGAGCAGGAACTCAATCTGTTTGGCAAACAGTATCTCAGATGGGTTGGGGATTTACCTCTAACAACATACACTGTGGAAACGGGACAACACACAGGAGGGGGATGTGCCTGACCTGACTACAGACTGTAAGTGCTGCTATACTGCATTTGGAGTAATGTTGGTTTAACAGGGTGTGTGTGGATATGGCTGTCCTACATGTTTTAATACCTGCCATGTCAGTGCTATGTTTGAGGAAACCCCCATCTCCAGGGCCATTTGCAGACTGGGCAGTGTGTGGTGCCTTTGTGTCATGCGTTACCCACAGAGCACCTATCTGTGAACTGCAGAAGGTAGTGTGAGGATTGCAGTCTGTAGATGGTGAAAGCCTTGACAGTTACTGACTTCATATCCCTCATAGGACATATGTTGCAACAAACCCTGTTACAACTGTAAATGTATGAGGTTATCGCAGCAACATGTCAATATTGGCCCTGTGTATGTGCCTCCAGCCACAACTCTGTCAACCTTTGTACATATGCCATGCAGTAAGAAGTGAATATGTGCTGTACACCATAATTAGTGACAACATATCTGATAAGCCATTGAGATATCAGACTGCTACACATGTTATGTATAGTAGGGTTATATTTGATATAACCTGGACATTCTGTGGTTGTGTCCACAGTACTGAGGTCTGTGTATTTATGATGAATGTCGGCAGTGTGTGTATTGTTAATATGTACTTTGGCCTGTGTACAGACTGTGGTACATGTCATTGTTCTTGGTCCTGTCCTATCTGATGTTACATGCTGCTCCACTGTATGTTACCGTATCGGCTTACATGTATGTAGGGCCATGCACATGCGTCGCATACCACAGACAGGCATCGGACCACACTGTGTAGCGGCCCAGTATATGTAGGGTTAGTGTGTGAGTGGCACATATGAGGATGGTGTTGAACAGATAGTCCATATACTTTAATATTATGCTAGCTTACCATATGTGGCTGTGTTCACATTGGTTGTGGTTATGCACTTTCACACAGGTGTATCTTACTCTGTGCTGTGACATGCCTGTAGAGTCTGCTATATAGGCAGGTACATGTGCATTCCCCCATAGGAAATGTAGGCCAGTGTTGAGCCAGTCTGCCTGTAGCCTGCACAGTGCTTTGTTACATACCTAGTAGCTTAGTGTACTTACCCAGTGAGATGTCATATCCAGCTACTTGCCAGATGTACTGCTGCTGGGTCTCCCGTAACAGCCATGTCAGACAGAGCAGTGGGATGCTGTACAGATGTATGTCAATATCTAGTGGGTGGTATGTGGCCATGGCACCTCTGTAGCAGCGATTATTGTGTCAGGACAGACGGGTCTGTGAATGCATAACCTATGGGGGCAAATATATACCAGTTGTTATACCCATCTACATGGCTGTTAACATCCACATTGTCAGGCTTGGTCCACATGTCTTGTACTGAGGGGTTCAGTGTGTCAGAATGTCCACATATATTGGCCAATATCTCTGCTGTAGTCAACAGAAGCATTACGTGCTAGCAGCGGTACTGTACTATGATGTCCTTAGGATGTCTGTCAGTAGCCAATGACACACATGTTAAAAGCAGATGTGACCGCCCACACACACCATGTCTGTGAAGACAATCCCGGTTACAGTAACAATAGTTTACTAATATACCTGCTATACATACCTGACATCCCCTTGCACTATGAAGTTGGGACTATAGGGGCTGAAGTAGGGCTACACTCCATGTTCAGGGCATATGATGAACATATATGTATATATAATATCCAGATATCTATATAGATATATACACACATACATATCGACATGTATAGATGGTTATATATTGTACATATATATATATGTGTATATATATATATATATATGGGTGTTTATATGTATATATATATATATATATATATATGTATGTGTGTATATATATATATATATATATATATATATATATATATATATATATATGGGTGTTTATATGTATATATGTACATACATATACAGAGCAATATATGTCTACACATATACAGATAGAGATATATATACGTATAGATATTTACATGTATATTGACAGTAGTAGGTATATCGGAATAGATATCTCCATATATACCAACATAACTAGGCATAATCTGTACACATTGGATGTGCATACATATATATCTATATAAACACAAACACATCACATAGGATGTGCATACATATATATCTATATAAACACACACACACACACACATATATATATATATATATATATATATATATATATATATATATAGAATCTACATACAAAGAAATGTACACATGGCCATATATATGTAGCACTTTACAGATGTGTATACAGACATATGTATGAGTGTGTATGTACATGTAGACATATATAGACCTATTGTATGTATACGACCATATTCCTGTCGTGCGTAAACGTCATGGTGTATACCCTCCCATATTTATTTCACAATATGTATCTGCTATGTGCACATTATGATAAAACAGCATATGTGATGCAACAGTCATATTAATAGCAAGGACTACACAATGTAGGAACTAAAGGCAATTGTTCAATACCACTCAGTATGTGTATTGACAGCTATATTGATAAAACAACAGCTGTCTTCACAGTGGTCATGGCGTAGTGGTTAAGTGTTGACTTCAATGTAAAGGGTCCTCGGTTCAAGACCTGCAAGGGCTGTACATTTGGTTGCTGGGCAGAACGAGGGCTGTCAGATACAGAGTGGTTAAGGCAGTTTTGAGCAGCTTTAAACTAGTTTGCGTGGGTTTGCGAGAAGCTACGGGCACTTGCACAGTGTAGGCAGCGCTTTAATCAGCATAGCTGTTATATTGCAGCAATGGTGATGCTTGCTAAGCATAGCTTAGCCCTGGTAACCAGGACACACAACCCAGTCTGATGACCTGTAATAAGTGTATGTAATGCCATGTACAGTACATGCACCTATGTGCTATCATTACAGTAGCAAGGGGTGTGAGTGTCATGTGTGGGTCACAGACATATACGAGGCCTGTACAGCACTGTTATCCATGTGAATGTGTTGCATACAGGTGTAGTAGCCTAGGGTATGTGCTGTCACACTGGCACGTAGTGTATAATGGCAGTACTACTGTTAACAGTGCTAACCCAGGCAAGAGCAGAGTGCTTAATGTAGTACTGACAATGGGCACTCTTGCATGCATGGCTGGACAACAAGGCCTCCAAGTTGTATCCTTGGTGTGTGAGATGTGTAACAGTATATACCCCTTACTGGGTAATGATCCATCATGTGGAATCTTACTGTAGACTACCGTCTGTACACCACATGTTAGTGAGGGCATCCGACATGTAGTTATGGCATACATATTGTCGTCAGACGTCTGTCAACGCACTCGTGCTACTGCATAACTACTTGCCAAGCCGATGACTGTCAGTCCCTGTACACATGTGCAGATGGCAGGTATCCAGCTGGGATGTGTACAGGCAACCTAAGATTGACACTGACATGTCTCCCCAGCTGTGTAAGAAGTGGCACATATAGGAGATGTCACCCTGTACGCACCACATGCCACAGGTAGCTCCACTACACTGTCACAGTCAACAGAACATGCTTGGGTACAGGTCTCCATCACAGACTCTAACCATGTCTTGTAAGGCATGTTGCATACATGTCACCTTGTTCACCTCAGTGGCCATGTGCAGGAGGCACCTGGAAGATTGGCTGATGCATGTCATTTTCATCTTGAGGGGTCACGACACTTGTGCCTGTTGGTAGATTGTCTCCTGGCAAGTGACAGGATAACACTATACACACAACCCATACACAGCCCATCTCCCCTTGGACAATAGCTAGGTACACAGCTATAACCACCTGCAGGGATGCACCCCAATACTGACACATGTACTTGTGCATGACTGATTATAGCAGTGTCTGTGCTTTAGCATACCTGTACATGGGAATTCCATGAGGCCCTACACAACCAACGCATCACCCATTGCCGTAGTCATCAGTTGTGGCTGCTGCTGTATGGGACATTACATGTACCCTGTTAAGCTCCCCCCCCATACTGGCTATACGAGCCTTGCAATACCAACACAACAGTGTTTTACAAATGGGGTGAGAGGCATGGGATACCCATTGTGTTCTGGCATGTGTGATTAGTTGTGCATGTCTGTATATCTGTAGGGTACAGCATTACAAGGCCACATATTCCTATTACAATACCCATTGCCACACAGTAGTACAAATAGTGTTGTTGCTGCCCATAGGTGAGGCATGACAATGCAACATCCTACTACACATGTGGCATGTGCATGAGATGCAAATCCTTGTAGTACCAATGTTGGGGTACACTGTGGGTTGTATCGCAGTTGCAGCCAATGTGTGATGGTGGGTATGACAGAGTGTCATCATGGGATGTTCTTCATCTCACATTGCTGCAGTCCTTACACTTGGGTAGTCCGCTGTCCTCGGTCGGCCAGAATATCAAAGTATAAGGCTGACGTCGGTCAAGGCGCATTTGACTGACATCAGGACGTCAGGGTACAAATGCGCATGACCGACGTCATATCCTCAGTCTTTTTTGCCGCATGGTCCGATGCAGAAGCAGCATTGCAAGTGCGGTTGGCGTTCTGAGATTTTTCGATTCAAGTTTCAGACCGAGTTCAAAGTTGGCTAAGTACCCGCTAGAATATTTTAGTTTTCTTGCCTCAGTGATTTACGGATGTCAGAAAAAGTCAATAATTGCATTTCTTGTGGGAAACAGATACCGCATAGAGATTATCATACTTTGTGTATTCCTTGCTTAGGGCCTGAGCACGACGTTGTTGGCTGTCGCTCTTGTGCTAGATTTAATAAACGCACTATAAAGAGAAGGTTGGATTGTGCAAGGTTAGTCTTCGAAGCGGTGCAATTATAAAATGCCGCCGGATGCTCCGACCGCTTCTTCAAGAAGCGCAAGGACAAAGCAGTTAAACCTAGGCTAGAAGAACCGCCTGTACGGACGCCGGTTCTTGAGGTGTCGGTGGAGCCGGTGGCTCCACCGGAGGTTTCTTTGTGTTCCCAGGGTGAGACTTTATTATTGCAAGATGTGGCCTCTCAGGAGGCAAGTCAGGCTGAGGGGGCTTCTCAGGTTACTATACTCCCCTCCCTTCCTAGGGTGGCTAGGCCCTCTCCTTCTGTTTCTAAGGCTTCTCCCAGGGGCAGGCCAGGTTTAGCTTCAGTTGGTGTTACCCCTAGCTCTTCAGGAACTGTGCCCAAGAAGCATATGCTTAAAATGGCAGAAGATTTGATTACTTTGATTAGGGGTTCTATGCCCCCTCCTGATAAGAGACCTAGGATGGAGCCTGAGCTGGGGGGTTTTGAGCAGGCTTCAGATGTATCAGAGTCTTCGGCTGAAGACTTGCAGGAGTACTCTCCTTATTCTGATTCTGATGTGGATGATTCTACTCCTTCTGCTTCTCCTCCTGAGGATTTTTCTTTTTCAGAAACTCTTCATTCCATGAGGGAGCATTTTAAGTGGGAAGGTCAAGACTTCTCTGATTCCAGGAAAAGGCTTAGGGAATTTTTGTTTTTACCCCAGCATAGGCCTTTGGCTATACCTCCTGTTTTGGATGTAGTGGAAGATGTTTTTTCAGAGGCTTCTCTTAATCCTGATTCTTTGCCTCCTGCTCCTGTTAAGCGGATAGGTATTACAGGGTGCCTGAAGCTCATAAGTATCTTTTAAGAGTCCTAGGGCAGACCCAGAAACTGTTAGCCAGGGGCCTAAAGGTGTTAAGGCTTCTGTTGTAAAGAATCCGGTTCCTGCAGACAAAGAGGCTAGGGCCTTGGATAGATGGGGAAAGAAAGTTTATACTTCTTCCACTCTTGCTATGAGGGCTTTGAATTGCCAGTTTCACATGTTGAAATACCAAAACTATCTCCTTTCACAATTGAAGTCTAAGGTTGATGCTCTGGCAGTAGGTATTGATTGTAAAGAGTTGCAAGATTTGGTACATGTTTCTGAACAGGTGGGTAAGCATTCTTTGCAATGTGGTTTTGATGCTGTACAGGCCTCGCCTAGGGTGGCTGCCACTGGGTCAGTTCTTCAGGCACGCCTGGCTAAGGGATCAAAATTTGTCTGAACATGTTAAAACAAGGATTTTAGATACTCCTTTACAATCTGACGTGTTGTTTGGTCCTCCTGTTGAGGCAGTTTTAAAGAAAATGGAAGACAAGGCTAAGTCTATGCAGACTGTTAAAGATTTTTTGCAGGTCCAGCCTCCAAAGTTTAGTAGAAATTGGCCTACTAAGGGGTGGACGTATCCTTCTTATGATTCACAGTCTAGGGGTAGATCTAGACGTGGTAGGGGCAGAGCTCAGGGCTCTTTCAGGCCTAGAACAGGGAGTTCTCCTGCACAGCCTTCGGGTGAGGGCAGGGGTCAGTCCTTTCATAAACAGACCCAATGACCTACCTTTTCAGCTGCCAGAGCCTTGTCGTCTGGCAGCACCTTTGGGAGGAAGGTTGGCACTTTTCAAAGAAAATTGGAGTTTAATTACCCAAGACAGATGGGTATTGGATATCATACACCACGGTTACAGGTTTTATTTCCATACCTTGCCTCCTTTCAAAGGCATGCCAGACGTTCCTCCTCAACAAAGAATAGAGGCTCACAAGCAAGTTTCTCTGTTACTCCAAATAGGGGCCATACAGCCGGTCCCTATGCCAGAAGTGGGCCTAGGATTTTATTCTCGCCTGTTCCTAGTACCAAAAAGGGGAACACGTGGAGACCAATTTTGGATTTATCTACCCTCAACACTTATCTGGACATTCCCAAGTTCAAAATGTTGACGTTACAGCAGCTTTTACCTCTGCTGGGCAAAGATCATTGGATGGTAACTTTGGATCTCAAGGAGGCTTACCTTCATGTTCCTATCAGACTAAGCTGCAGGAAGTATCTGCTGAGCTGGGACTTCTCACTATCAGTTCTCTGCATTGCCCTTTGGCTTATCTACTGCCCAGAGTGTTCACAAAAGTTCTGGCTCCAGTGATAGCTTTCTTCAGGCTAAAAGGAATACAGATTTATCCTTATTTGGACGACTGCCTGATTCTGGCTCAAGGAAGGGAAGAGCTTCTTCATCATTTGGAATATGTGATAGCAGTGCTAAGATGCCTGGGGTATTCTGTGAATGAAATAAAGTCCAGTCTAGTACCCTCTCAGGACATGTGCTTTCTGGGTGTGAGACTGAATACAGCATCTCAGATGGCCTTTTAACCCGGACAAACAAAAGAGTCTATCCCTTTACTTCCATCAGCTATCTCATCAGTCCGGGCTGACTGCAAGGACAGTCCTTCAAGCCTTAGGGTTCATGGCATCTTGTATTCTGGTGCTTCCCAATGCCAAACTGCATATGAGGAAGCTGCAATGGTATCTCAAAAATGTATGGACACAGCACTGCCAGGATCTAGACACTGTCATTCAAATAATACCTTGCATTCAAAAGGAATTTTTGTGGTGGGCTCAGGAATGTCACCTAAACAAGGGACTCTGTGACCCGCCAGAGGCGAGTCAGATTTTAACGACAGATGCCTCAGACAAAGCTTGGGGAGCTCATCTAAATGGAAAGTGGATACAAGACAAGTGGCCTGCCAGACTACAACATCTACATATCAACCTGAAGGAGATGTTAGCAGTCCAGTTTGCATTAATAGCTTTCAAGGATTTACTTCTTCCAGGGCAGGTGTTGATTCTAACAGACAACACAACTGTCATGTGGTACATCAACAAGCAAGGGAACGATTCTTATCCTCTATGCAGGCAAGCAATGATTTTGTGGGAGACTGCTCTCAGTTTACAGCTCAATCTTCAGGCAAGGTTTCTGCCAGGAGCACAGAACTCCTTAGCAGATGTGTTGAGCAGACAATTATGGATCCCACGGTGGAAATTGGATCCTCATGTATTTCAGAAATTGACAGTGTCATGGGGAACTCCAGACATAGATCTGTTCGCTTCTCCACTAAACCATCAGCTGCCAAAGTTTTGCACAAAAAGGTTTCATCCCACAGCTTGGAAAGTGGATGCTCTTTCTTTCAATTGGAGCAATCTTCATGTGTATGCCTTTCCTCCTCTGCCTCTCCTCCCAAAGGTACTTCTAAAGGTCAGACAGGACCAGCCAAGGATGATTTTAATAGCTCCAGATTGGCCTCGACAGCACTGGTACCCATTACTGAGAAGTCTGGTACGGAAGCCTCCATGGCCTTTGCCTTTGATTCCACACCTGTTGTCACAGGAGGACAGCCATTTGTTGAATGTCAAACTTCACTCTTCACCTAACAGCCTGGCATATTCTGTTTTGAACCATAGAGGGTCTCCACTTCCACAACAAGTTTTGAATGTGATTTTGGAAGCTAGAAGGCCTAGTACAAGGAAAGTGTACGCAGATAAATGGAAGAGATTTTTATTTTGGAGTGCAGCAAAAGATTTTGATGTTTCTGAGCCTAATTTGAATGTGGCTCTTCAATATCTTACTGAGTTACTGGACAAAGGTTTGTCTTTCTCTTCTATTAAGGTTCATGCTGCAGCAATTTCGGCTCACTATGATTGTGTCCCACCATTGTTTTCTCATCCTTTGTTCAAGCAATTTCTTAGAGGGGCAAAGAATATAAGACCCCCACGAAGAGCTCCTACTCCTGCTTGGGAACTCAATTTTGTGTTGGAGAAACTCACTCTACAACCTTTTGAGCCTGCAGCTACTTCTGAGTTGAAATATTTATCATGGAAGACTGCTTTTTTGTTGGCAATTACCTCTGCAAGAAGCGTTTCTGAATTGCAGGCCCTTATGGCGGTGGAGCCTTTCTTGATTTTCCATAAGGATAGGGTATCATTACGTACTAATCCTTCCTTTATGCCTAAGGTGGTTTCTAGTGTGGCTTTAAACCAGACTATTCATTTGCCTACTTTTTATGCAAATCCCCAAAATAAAGGGGAAAAGATTTTGCACACTTTAGATGTACACAGGCAGTTGCGTTATTATTTGGACAGAACTAAAGGGTTCAGGCAGTCTCAGCAGTTGTTTGTTTCTTTTGCTTTGAGTTCTCAGGGCAAGCCTGTGTCAAAACAAACTATTTCTAAGTGGATTGGGTTTTGCATTGCTTTCTGTTATTCCCATCATGGCAAGGAGATTCCAGCTGGGATTAGGCCTCATTCCACTAGGGCTACTGCCACATCAGCAGCTTTTTTGAGGGGAGTGGCAACCAAGGATGTTTTGGAGGCAGCTACTTGGAGTTCAGTGCATACTTTCTCTAGGCATTATCACCTGCCACTTTACTCTAAATCCAGGGCTGGTTTTGCCACTGCTGTTTTGCAGGGCATTTTGGCAGCTCCTGCTTCCTTGTAGTTAGCCATCCTCCCTGACCTCTGCTTTGGGATTCTACCCAAGTGTAAGGACTGCAGCAATGTGAGATGAAGAACATAGTACAGTTTTGTACCTACCATAAATGTAGATGTTCGAAGATCCACATTGCTGCAGTCAATTTACCCCTCCTTCCCACTGCAGTTAGAGGTGGTTGTGTGGGTTGGGTTGTACATATTGTATATATTGTATATATTGTACATATAGTTAGTGCAAGGGTGGTTGGTTGGTGGTTTGCTGTCTTTTGGTTTTGACCTTTATTTTTAGGGTCTTCTGACATCTGGGGCAAGAAAAGACTGAGGATATGACGTCGGTCATGCGCATTTGTACCCTGACGTCCTGATGTCAGTCAAATGCGCCTTGACCAGCCTTATACTTTGATATTCGGGCCGACCGAGGACAGCGGACTACCCAAGTGTAAGGACTGCAGCAATGTGGATCTTCGAACATCTACATTTATGGTAGGTACAAAACTGTACTTTTCAGGGAGTACAATATCCAGTGAGGGATGTGGGTGCTGTGTACACTGTTATTACACAAAGGTACACCTGGTTTATGTCCCATGTACCACATTATGGTTACCACTGTCACCATCAACCATACGGGTAACTGTCACCACAGTCCAAGCCAGTTATGCATGTGATGTGTGCAGCCTACCTGTAACACAGTGGAGACATGGTGAAGTTTGTTAGCGATAGGCCCTGGCATTTTAGGTGTCTGTCTGGCTGTTATGTGTCTCTAAATGTGTATATGACTGTATGTCACACTATGTATTGTCCAAATACACCCATTACATCCCCCATTAGCATACTGTACATGTAGGGGGATGTTCTGCATGTAACTTGTAACCTGGGACACACTTCGCCCTAAATGGTGTGTGCAGTGAAAGCCACACACTTCAGTATCACTACATAGCTAGGTATGGATAGAGTCCCAGTGTTGCCAAGTTACGGTGTGCGTGTATGTGGATGCGTCTACATCAGGTTGCAGGGTATACACGCCCAGCGGGCCACCTGTCCATCTGGCACTGGCAATAACCAGTTTAGTAACCTGTGAAATGTGTTAGACTGTACCCCAGATATGTCACAGCCATGGTGTCACCACAGTGACATACCCCTTGTGGAATATGACTGCAGACACCCCTCGTGCCGACACATGTACACCTACAACACAAATGGGTAACATTATAGGGACTGCTATCAACCAGTGTTACTAACAGCTATAATGCATCATTGCTGGACGGCTACATTACCTGCCAGATATGCATTACATTTTACTCCGTACAACATGTTACACTGCTGTACTGTAGTACAGTCACCATGTGCATCAGAACCATATCAGCCTGTCCCTGCATTGATTGTATGGATGACCTGGATCTGGCACAGGTATCATCATATGCACAGGGTGTGATGTTGGTTTGCCAGAGGCTGACGGTGGGCCATACATTTGACACCGTGTGTGTGGGTGGGTGAGGGGTGTACTGTTGGGAGTTGGGCGAGGTCATGTGTGTGTAGGTTTGGGGTTGCCCTAGGTGTGTTTGCATAGTGTGTGGGTATGCATGCACACAGTGCTGCCATGTGGCTGCCCTACACAGGTTTTTATGGACAGCTGCAGACCATACCTGGCAGGGTGTGCAGTTCACTACCTCTGGCCAAGGACACAGACTGTGCCTGCCAGGGGTTCCATGGGCACGTCCAGGTACAGGCCTCGAAGTGTGACTCTCACCTGCTATTTGTCTGCTGGTACCAGGTCCCTCCTGGGACTGGCCTGCTGTGGTGTAAACAGCACCCCTCACCCGCACTGCCAGGGCTGCTACTGCCACTACGGGAGCTCCTTGGTGTCCTAGTTATGTCCACATTGACTACCAGCTGTTGGCATTGCTGGCCTACGTCCACGTGGCTGTCACCGCACTTCCACCACATGTTCAAGCATGGACAGACCACGGTCGATGAGGGCCATCATCTCTCCAGTCCGTCTATCCATGAACTCAGTTAATCCATGGATGGCACCAACCAGTTCACGGGCGTTGTCGTTTGAAGATGCGAGGGCAGCCCTCTGCAGCCTCAGGCCCTGTCGGTGCTAACGTTCTATACGTGCCTGCACCGCCATGACAGCCTGAAATGTGCTTCTGCAGGTACCAGCTATGTCGCTTCTGCCAGAGGCATGATGTCCAGCGGCCCTATCACGAGCACTGCTGCTACCGGACACAGTAGGCATGGTTACCACACTTTCCTGTGCACTGCCACCAAAAGTCAGCTGTCCCTTCACTATGGCCACTGATGATGGGGTGTGTATAGGCACTGAAACTGTGTGCGGGGTTGGGGTGGCTAAAAGGGGGATGTCAAATCTCGCAATGTCGGCCCCTGACAACCCCACCTGTACCTCAGCATTAATATCATCATCTTTGGTGTCTGTATGGACACCAACATCAGAGTGCATGCAGGAAGGACCCTGACTCACCTCGCCAACTGTGGTGGAAAATGATGCACTTTAAAACCTGTACAACATTGCCTAACAGTATATACACACACACACACACACACACACACACACACACACCTCCGTAATACCTACCTGTCCATTGCTTTACAGACAGTCCCACGTATATGTCCATGTGTTACCCCATCCTGCATCACACTTGTTAATATACACACACTGATACCACTCATTAACATCTCAGTCCTCTAAATGCCCACACAAGCGGCCACAACACAAGGCTTGTGTGTCTGGACATGATGTGCATGGCCCCTATATGTGTGGGCTATTATGTTGTATCCATCATATCTTGCACTGGTGTGTCATGTGTATGTAATGCTCAGTACATGCCAGATGTGCTGCTCCTTCAGCCTATCATGTGACAACTGTAATATTTGGATACACTCCCTGGTGTTCACTAGTACTTCCCCAATGCATCTGTAGTGCTGCATACGTGGGTTGTAGGTGATTTTTCTGCTGACTGAGATATTAAGGGTGTACCTGGTGTCTACCTTCCCTCTGGAAGCCTGTTCCATGCTACAGACCATATTATAATATTTGATGTCCTGTGATTACACACATGGCAGGTATTCCTGGTGTGTAATGTGGCAGTCCATGTATTGCACGGTCCCACGCGCATACATGGCCACCCACACAAACACACACATGCACACACACATCCTACATGCATCTACCTCCCTCCACTTCACTAGTGTGATCCTGCAGACTAACTAACCACCAGGATACACACACACACACACACACACACACACACACACACACACACACACACACACACAGGTGAGGTTGCACAATGATGGTACACACAGTCCTCCTATTATCCATCCATCAGCATTGCAGAACATGTCGTGCAGAACAGCATGCAGTTTAGCTATAGTCAATTCATCCAAGCAACAGTATACATGTGTGTGATGCATGTGCTGTGTCACTAGGTGATGCCCCTTCCCCTGGATACCACTGCACCCATGTACACAGTATTGCTGTGCACCTGTTGTTCTGCACCCTGCCAAGTACTGTGCACCACAACTCACAGGTGTACAACCCATTGCAGAATGTGTAGTACTGTATCAGTTATGTCAGCTTTACTTCTCACAGCCCCAATGTTTTTCAACAACACTTACCTGGGATGATATGTGGATAATTGTCATTGGTGAATGCCTAATGCCTGATTTTAGAGCGGTCAACATCAACAGACCATGTATGACAATCCAGTACTCTTACTGGCAACCATCAGAGCATACCGTGGCTATGGGGGGTGTACACACCTTTATTGATTAGACACACACATCCTTGATCTGCCATGGGACCACATCACCACATATCTTAGCAGTACACAAGCACGATATGTGACATATGTCCTGTACTTTAACATGCAGTGTCTACAGATTGTGTTAGGTGTGCGGCTGCTGACCGCAATGCATACACACCATCTGGGCATATGTGTGCACACCCTTATAATGGTTTATCACACCTCTTGTGTGTACTACAGCAGTCACTACTCCTGGCAGGGGTATACCAAAGTGGGCCATCTGCATTTACCAGTGTATATTCAGTCTGCTCTACACACGTCCCCCTATTCGGCATGAATTCAAGGTCTACTCATGTGCACATTCCATGGTGTTCACACACTGCCGTCACTATTGCTGTGTGGGTAGAGTTGCGGCTGCCACAAGTCCTGAACCTGTGTGCAGATAGAGCCATTCCTAGCATCCTTAGGATCCCTGCTGCAGTGCACTGGTGTGTCATGTTGAACCCCCCCCCCCTTCAGCCTTAATGCAGATGCATGAGAAGTAAGCTGTACACGTGTCACTTGCAGTGTCCCATACACTGAACACCACATGTTGCAGCCTAGACCCAGCAGATAATGTGGGCTACTGTAATGCCTTATGCCATAGTGTATCTCTGCAGCAGTTGTCATTGTCCTACAGGTGTATACACTGGTGTTGCACTGTATATGGGGGCGTTCCGAACATGCCCCTACTGTAGGCCATGTCTACCACCAGTATGTTACTCCCTGTGGACACATTCCGCAATGACAGGATGTTAGTTATCATGCAGGTGTCTGACATACCCTTCCAATACCCCATCATTGTCACCCCTGTGACACAGTGCATTTCACATGAACAATACATGCACATGTGCAGCATGCATTCAGGGTAGGTGTGTTAGATGTGTGCATGGAATATACCATCACCATTACATGCCCGGTGTGTTGGCAGGCATCTACATAAAACATACTCACCAACTACAGTCTGCTGCCTTGGTAGTATCCCGGAGGGACCTACATAAGAGGGTGAGAGATGCAATGTCAGTGGCCACACCTGTGGCAGTGCTACAGGGTGGGTGCAGTATTACAATACATCAATGGTACATTCCCACAATACTGCCAAATCCATACATCTGTTTATCACTGCAATGTAGCAACACAATATATCTATGACATGTCAGATATGCATGATCTACCTGTACCAATGCGGATGTATACACAACAGTGGTCTACCGATGTGCCGTATTTCCTTCACCTGCACGCTCCTCAGCCGGTGTGTGGGTGACACCCACCGTCACAAAGGTGTCCAGCGTTTGACAGCTGGCCAGGAGCTCCTCCACACGTGTCGGGGGGGATGGATGTCCTGGCCCCCCCTGTGGCGAGGTGATCCCCCTGGACTGCAGCAGCACGCCGACGGGCATTGCGAAGCAAGTCAGTGCAATGATGCCGGACCTGCTCATAAATGCGGTTGTGCAGTCCGACGTCCTTGACACTGTGGACTAGGTTGCTCCACAGGGCAGTCGGCTCCTGCTGCTCATGGGCAGCGCTACCAAACAGCACTGGGTAGTGCTGGATCAGGTGTGATATCACCACATCATTCTCCGCTTGTGAATAGGTGGGCAACCTTGCATGTGACATCTTGGCTGAAAAACATAAAGATGGAAATAGGTCTGAGCAACTCGTACAGCAAGGTTACCACAGTTCGTAGTACACATCTCTCTCACCCCCCCCCCACCATATCAGCTTCAACAGACTGTACACACAACTCATTAGGTATGGCTATAGCTTACCTACCAGTGGGACAGATATTGTATTGTACCACGCTTTCTGCTATGTGATTGTAGCCATGTCCTGTGTGGACACTGTCATTGTTGGCCTATTACAGACTATTCACCTGCATGCCATTGTCATGGCTACTATGGTTCCATATATGCCAGTGGTATGGCTGCTTTGGGATTGCTGCACATCTGACAGTCTGTGTTGTTGGGGATATCTATGCATGCTGTTGGACATGTTCCGGGATTGTGTAGACTATTACTACCAACATATGTTCCATAACAATGACACAATAACATGTATATGTTCTGTTGGCCAGCAGGACCACCTCTCCAAACCCATCTGCCCATGATACCCGGCCACATCACATGGTGCCTCCTCATGTACTGGCCCAACAATACCATCAGGTGGAACCAACCCAGGGGATGTTGTCCCACTCCCTGGGGGCACACACAGACATGTTCCTGTCCCCTGAGGTCAGGTCTAGGGTCTGTTCCATACCGGGCTCCACAGACGCATATGGGATGTGCTACATCAGTCTGAGGCACTCAGTACACATTCACAGGGCCAACATGCTCCTCCTGCTCAGCCTCCAGGACAGGCACCTTGAGGACGTGGACTGCTGTTGTGAGTAGCAATGGGTGGGAGGCTTGTTCCATTGTGCTCATATTGATGCCCATGGGGCATCCACATCAGAGACCACACCATCCAGGGTGTTTACCCACCACGTGTCACATACCACCCCTGTAGACTATCCTCTATATCTACCAACCCTGACCACCTCTACAAGTATACCTGCCATACTCCCCCGTATTCCCATTGCATACTTCACAGACAGGGGCAGTGTGGTCCCAACAAGAGACTAACATGTGACATACCCGGCCATGTTGCACACACTGCCAGCTGTAGATATCTGTGTTTATTGCTGTGTGTGCTGATGCCTCGTACATAGCACGCATCACTGTGGTAGTAATAGAGGAGACATATCTTTACATACATATATGTTTGTTTGTGTGTTTGTATATTTGTAGACGTGCATATAGGTATATATCTATATATGTGTAGATATATATGATGTATATATGTGCACATATATATGTCTACATATGGGTATCTGTATACTTGTGGACATGCATGCTGATATAGATATATATATCTTTATATATAGGACATGTACACATATGCATACCTATATGTGGGGTACATTCAGACATCAGCACCAAAATCTCACAACACCTTCCTGCACAGCTGCACTGTTC
>NC_056743.1:462557753-462652753 GCF_019279795.1 Protopterus annectens | reverse complement strand
AGGCAACCCCCATTTCTCGGTCACCCACGTCCCCCGGAATCTCTTTTAAAGTTTTTTTGTCTAGTCCTTCTAGCATGTCGAGGGATCAGTTGCTTGTGTCCTCTCCTGCTCAGCTGGTGAACCTGGGAATATTGAGGCAATGTTACAATTGCCTCATGTACACAGACAACCCTCTCCTCCTCCCACAAAACACAAATACATGCGAGAGATGCAACTATACGCCAAACTGGAGGCTGAGCTCTCTCAACATAGGACTGGCAAGACCAGTCAGGAGGAGAAGGTTACCACACACACTATAGACCCAGTCTCACATAGTACCATCACAACCTCAAATCATACACATAAACACACAAAGACATACTCGGCGGCTCTGATCAAAAATCTACCAAAACAGCAGAGGCCACCAAAGCAGACACCCAAACAACCGCCACCTCAGAACACAACACCTGCAACACATAGACCTCACAGTCAGAGTGTCAAACAGTCACAGCCCTTAAGGCCAAACACAATGCCAGACACACTAGTCATTGGTGACTCCATAGTCAGACACACTGACGTGCCGCTCACCAGACTGAGTAAGGAGAAGGTCACAGTAAGCTGCCTGTCGGGCGCTAGAATCCGCCACATAACGCAAGCACTCAGGTCTCTCAACAGCAGGTACAAATACGACTCAGTCATTGTCCACGCTGGTGTAAACGACCTGAGACGCACTCCTTGGACTACATGAAAAGAGACATTGAGGAGCTCTCTGATTATGTAGCCCAGGCAGGTATGACCCTGACCTTGAGCAGTATCCTACCTTCACCAAGAATGATGCCACAATACAGAGATAAGATGATCAGCTTTAACAATTGGCTTAAACTCTGGTGTCATTCAAAGGGGATCCAATGTCTGTCTGCCTGGGATGACATGCTGGACAAGCCACGCTGCTTCGCAAGGGACGGCTTGCACCTGTCACCCTGGGATTCCGGATATTGGCAAAGGCTCTTGCCACCCCATAGTGCCTTTTTAGGCAAGGCTCAAATTCTAAACCTACCACCCTAGAACACAAAAAGGAAAAACTAAGGGTAATGCTGCTCAATGCCAGAAGTCTAAATCTCAAAATGCACACTCGAGGCCCTTCTCAGTATGGAGAACATCGATGTCTGTGCAGTGACAGAAACCTGGTTCAAGGCTCCTGAGAGCACCCCAGCACTATCAGGTTTTACCTCTTATCATGCTCCGCCCCAAAATCCGGACAATACCAAGAAAGGAGGTGGGGTATCCATATTCATCAAAGACACCCACACCTCAAGACTGGTGGCAACGCACGATGCATCGGAGACCATCCAGGTGCAATTAACCATAGGCAAGACTGCTCTACAAATTGTAGCATGTTACAGGCCACCCTCACAAACTCAGGAACCTCACATGGCCTTCCTGAAAACACTAAAGGGGATAAATGTATCACCAAACACTATCATACTAGGTGACTTCAATTACCCTAATATAGACTGGGAACACTACTCAAGCCCAAACACCCTAGCCCAAAAGTTCCTGGAATTCATAAACTCAAATGCCATGGAACAACTAGTCACCATCTTCACAAGAGGAGAAAACATACTTGATCTCATCATCATGAACATGGGAGCACAATGTTCAACACCGGAAGTATACCCCTCACTGGTGAGATCAGATCACAAACTAATCTCGCTGGAGGTCCTCATCCCACCCCCACCTGAAATAAAAAAGACCACAGTAAAGAACTTCCCGAAAGCCGACTTCACACTTCTAAAGACTAGTGTGGTCTCCTTTAAGGCCCCCGAGCCGGCAGAAAACAGTACTCAAGCCGCTGAATCATTTACAAATGCCTTCTACCAGCACCTGCAGGACTGCATGGATAAGGCAATCCCAAGCAAAACAAAGACTCTTTGTACCAAAGGCAAGCGTCCAGTCTGGTGGACCCCAGCCATAAACAAACTCTACAACAAAAGGAGGAAGCTACTACAAGATAGAGCAAAATCCTTAAAAGGTAAGACACCCTTGATCACTATAAGTAAAAAACTAAGAGCTCTCATAAAATCACCCAAAGCAAATTTTGAGAGAAAAATAGCTAAAGACTCAAAAGACAATCATAAGGCCTTCTTTAGCTATGTTAGAAACCTGGGAGGAAACTCTCAGATATGCTCAGAACTAGTTCAAAATGATGTGAAGATTACTGATCCTACAGACATTGCCAACATACTGGCTGACAGGTTCAGTGCAAACTTCTCCCCCCCCAAAAGGAGAGATATCTATACCAGCGATTGCAGCCCCCAAACATCTCCAACGCCCAAGTGAGAACTGCTCTCTCCAAAGCAAAAAACACAGCATCCATGGGACCTGATGGTGTCCCCGGCTGTGTGCTCCACGAACTCAACGAGGAATTAAACCCACAGCTAGGACAGCTGTTTAATCATAGTCTTACCTCTGGATACGCACTCCAGGAGTGGCGCACTGCAACTGTGGTCCCACTTCACAAAGGCGGTGCCTCCACCGACCCTGGAAATTACCGCCCATTAGCTTGACAAGCCTTATCTGCAAAGCCATGGAGAGGATCATAATGGACCTCATAAATAAAGACATAGGGAATTTGCAGACTTTGGATCCATCCCAGTTTGGCTTTGTCAAAGGCAGATCATGCCTTCTAAACTTGGTTGACTTTTTGAAACAGTCACCAAAGCCATTGATGAGGGAAAGGCAGTCCATACAGCCTACCTCGATCTGGCGAAGGCCTTGATACAATACCCCACTCGGGTATCATTGAAAACTCATCAGCTTAAATGTTAACCCATACATCACAAGATGGGTTGCAAACTGGCTGAGTGACAGAACCCACAGGGTCAGAGTTGCTGGCGCCATGTCAGACTCAAAGCCTGTCACAAGTGGTGTACCACAGGGCTCAGTCCTGGGCCCACTCTTGTTTGGCATCTACTTTTCCAAGTACAAGCAAACACAGGAGGGTTATGGCTGACAAAGTTTGCAGATGACTGCAAACTGGGCGCCATAGTAGAAAACACATCTGACACAGATATCCTTCAGAAGGGTCTCACAGAAACGGATAACTGGTGCCAGAGCCATGGCCTAAAGTTAAATGCCAAAAATGCATAGTCATACCCTTCGAAAAACAAGGTTACTAGCTACCAAATAGGTGGCAATCCACTGAGCACAGAAGAAGTTATCAGGGACCTGGGGACCCAGGTTGATAGTAGTCTGTCATTCGACACCCATGTAGCTAAAGTAGTTAGGAAGACCTTCTACATTGCCCACCTTATCATGAAGGGATTCTCATCTAGATCAAGGGAGGTCATAGTCTCCTATACTCATCACTCATCAGACCAATGATTGAGTACAATGCCCCATTCGGAATGTATCTGACCCGACACTTGCAGCAGCTGGAGAGGCCACAAAGTTCCTCACCAAAAGGATAAAGGGTCTCAAACATCTGTCCTATGCTGCCCGACTGAAAGAACTCCAGCTCTATTCAGTCGCACCGCTGCTCAGAGGTGACCTTTGCCTAACATACAAGGCCATGTCAAACCCAGATTTGATGAATATGCTTCACCTCAAAAATCTAGATCCGTCAGAGTCACAAGGGCGGAGACTTAAACCTCGACACGGCTATTAATAGGACGTGCTGGAGGGATAGATTCATCACCCAAAGACTCCCTATGCTGTGGAATAAAATCCCGGTATATGTGAGGCAGAGCAGCTCGCTGGCCTTGTTCAAGAGAAATCTTGACCAATGGATGGGAGATCGCAGATATACCCCAGGGATTACCTCAGTGTCACTGCTCAACAGAGGCACAGCAAAATAATGGGTATAGTTCCCCATACTAAAGGGGTGGCGTAAGCCACAAAACTATGGGCTAGGCTTGTAAATGCCCTCGGGCAGATAGCCTAGTATGAACCTATGAACCTATGAACCTATATATATATATATATATATATATAATGTATCTACACATGTAGATATGTTGTATCTATTTAGATAATATATTTATACACACACATCTACATGTTAGAATACATTCTTTGTACTGTTGAATAACTGGGCTGGATGATATGTTTGTCAATACATCAGGGTTATGTACATGTGACATGGCTTAGTGGTAAATCACTTTGTCTATGGTGTGCAGGGTCCTGCATTCCAGCCTTGCAGAGGCTGTTTATTTTGTTGCTGGGCAGAACCAGGGCCGTTTGATACAGAGTGATTAAGACACTTTTGAGGAGTTGTAAGTGGGTTTGCTCGGAGGTAAGCACTGCTAACTTATGGTTACAGTTGCTTACACTGATTTAGCTTCTCAATTGCCTACCCCCTTGCAAACGGGCTTAAACCTGCTTACTGCTGCTTAAAAGTGCTTACTGCTGCTTAACCCCGCACTAATTTCTTTAAAAGAAAAGAAAAAGGGGTTGATAGGCAAGTGGTGAAAAAAGGGGCACAAAGAGGGAAAGACAGTAGGGAAACTAGCCAGGGATGTGCAGGAAGGGTGTAGGAAGGTCCATAGCTGCCCATTTCTTCTACAGCAACAGCTGTGCATATACGCTGAATTTGGAGGTAGATTTGGACACTCAAACCCCTGGGAGGGGGTGAGGACAACAATAATAAGTTGTGATACCAATTAGACCAGATTACATGTGTCCAGTGGACACGTGTGCACAATGGACAGCTATGTATGGGGCAAGATTTTTTTGTGGGAACAGCTTGCTCTTCTTTTTTTTTTCTTTTTTCAGGTGAGAGAGTGATATTGGGGAGGGGTAGTAGGTATATTTGGGGAGTTAGGTTGGGTAGGTTAACAGACAAGACAAACAAGATGCATACAGGGGTGGTATATGATACATGTGGGGGGTAAACACTTTGATGGGGAGGGGTGTTGGGAAATCGGAAGCCCATGAGGCCCCTAGTGGAAACAGTCGACTGAGGTCCCCACCCATGGGCAGTCACCACTGCACCTTCACAGCCCTGAAGGTGGCTGTGCTGGGAGCTGAGTCATAGAACCAGGCTGACTCTCTCTAATCACGACAAGCGGCCCTCGAGCTGGCATAGAAGATCACTAAACTGCTGGTTGATCTCTATGCACCACGACCCAGACCTGGCGGGACCAACGGACAGGGAGGTCCTGGGTTAAGGCCCCAGACATGTTGGTGCCCAGTGCCACGGCCAGCTGAGGTGGGACAGGTGGGTCCACTGGGAACGGCCTTCCCAAGCATGCTATAGTGTTTAGATTTCATCATCATATGTGCGTTAGTAATAGTCAACACATTCCAGGGTTCGGTATAACAGCATGCATAGATATTCCCATTAACCCAGACACCAGATGCAGAACAGTTGCATAGCAAACAGAACACATGCATATATGAGACAACAGTGGTAATAAGAACAGCATGCAGGTACATTGGCACCATGCCACCAATGTTGGAATTCAATATAGCACATGCATGGGAACAATTAAAATATTTATCAGACAAAATGGACATTATCAGAACATAGGGTACGTTGATTATTGTTTGAGTTATGGTGGGGGGGGGATGTCAGTTAACAACTAGTATATTCCTGTAGTCCACATTACGTTCCTAGTCAGTGCTGTTACCTGTACCTTACAAGTCTTACTACACTACCCTATAGCCTTAGTTTGGACGGTAATGTGGCTGTTGTCATTGTTACACATGAACTGGTTTTACCTGCAGTATCCACCTCTTACCTGGTACACCTGTAGAGGGAATGTTTAACACTAAAATAACGTTTCTACACATACTCCCACATTCCGGGTTGATGTTGCGCACATAGCTATCCAACTCTTTCTGCACAGACTCTGGCCATGTGTTGACCACATGCTGATGTTCCGGGACATATCTAGAATATTGCCCTCTTCTACCTTTAGTGACCTGACACACACACATGCATGTTTTCCTACACAGTTATATTATGTAGCACAGTGTGGGTGACCGTGATCAGTGAAGCTTTATTATTCAGAGAAACTGCAACATTCTCAATTCCCTACAATACCAGAGTGAACAGCCCCAGTACAGGTTATAATGGTCTTTATTTCTCAGCACAGTGTTCGTATCCGATGTATCTGTGGGAACAATGTTTGTTAGCACTACCTGACTGTTGCAACACACTATTCCAGATTACACATTAGTGTTATGCACATACATCTCACTCTGTTACTGTACACACTCTGGTCACAACTTGACAACATGGGAGTGTAGATAGGACTTACTTGAAATATTACTCTCCCAACAGTTTTGGGGTTGCTACAGTGACAGGTGTGTTCTCATAGATGTTTGACAAATTGTATTCCCTGTTTGCTGGCTAAACATCTGGGATCATCCCGCAGACTTACCAGCAGATATGGGCCCATATACTGGACATTCTGGCCTCATCTGTACAGTTGTGGGGTATGATTCTCTATGCCGCCTACTTCCACTCCCAGGATTCAGGCCATGGCTGCTATAACTTAAACACTGTCCATCACAGTTGTGTCTGCTCTATAGATATTGCTCTGCAGTTCCTATCTGCTTTCTGTCTTATTAATCCCCTGTGCTTTTGCATTCTGACCTTGAATTACAACACTCTCTTATACAGATTTCCTAGACAGTTATGTTGTAGGACAGTGTGGGCGATAGTGATGTGTAATACCTCATTATTCAGAGCAACTGCATTAATCGCAATGCCATACAATACGAATGTGAACATTACCAGTACTAGGTATCATTCTTTTATTTCTGGGCACAGTGTTGGTATCTGACAGACCTGCAGGAGAAATGTTTATTAGCACTGCCTGAATGTTCCCACACACACTACCAGATTCCACATTACTATTATGCACATGCATCTCACTCTTACTGTACACACTCTGACCACAGCTTGACAAGATGGGGTGTAAATGGGACATGCGTGGCTTCCTAGTCTCATAAGGTATTGGGGGAGTTGCTAGTGTGCCAGCTTTGTTCTCCTAGATGTGTGTCAATCAGATGTATTTCCTGTTTGCTGCTTATGTCTGGGATCATCCAAATGATTTCCCAGGGGAACAGATATAGGCCACTTTACTGGACGTGGGGTATGATTCTGTATGCAGACTACTACCACTGGCAGGATTCGAACCATGGCTCTGTGTGCTAAAAAAAACAATAGTTCACATCTCAGTTGCATGTGCTATTCGGTTTTTGTTGTGTGCATTTTCCCGGTTTACTGTCTGTCTCTCTCAGTTGTACTAAATGGTCTCTGGGGATTACACCTGTATTATACAGGCATTTCTACACATTCAATTTATGGCGCACGGTGTGGGTAATAATGCTTAATAGAACAGTACTATTACATGATTGCAAATCTACATTACCATATGATACCAGCGTATAAACATGCAGTCCAGCAGTTAGACCTTTTTTGTCAGGCTGTTATACTTTTATTGACATACGAACGATACGAAACTCTTCCTGCCATATTCTCTAGTGTATGCCGTATTTGCCTTGAACAATGCAGGCAGTTAATTTACTACTACTTTTAATTTTATTTTCTATGCCAGTAAATGTATGAGTATTACTGACTTTACTGACCTGCCTCTTGCCGCAACCTCGCCAGGCGACTGACGTGGGCCGCCTGGTTCACGGCCCATTCCATTGCAGCTGTGATGGACATAAGAGGAATATTTAGCCATACCTATCCACGATATACCTGAGCTGGCAATTATTACACAGTGGGTGATGCTTACACACAACTGGAACATCCCCTGCCACTCTAGCCTCTTTGATCCACTCCTCCAAGAGGTTCCCCTTACGCCGCTTCAGGTTGGCATAGTGGTGCCTGACCTGTTCACCAGTTCAGGGTATGCCAGTGGCACTGGTGAGGTCATGGGCGAGATGGTCCCAGGCCTCCGCCTTATATTGGGAGCCCTAATACTGGCCCTGCAGCAGTCTCTGATCATGGTTTTTGACAAGGAGTCCTGCCATGACTTTGGACTCCTGGATGCACCAGCGCTGCGCCCGAAAGTGCACACCTTCTCCCCTTACTGCCATTGTGCCTGCAAGGGGAAGCTACAACCAGTTATGAGATGTATTCCCACCTCTTGGGTTTAAGTAGGGCCGATTTCCCACACTTTTCCATAATTGGCTGTTTTTGAAAAGGCTAGGCTATGGGCAAACCTGCTTACCTAGGATCGGCATTGTTTAAAGTGGTATAACACTGGGCACATTGAGTCAGCTGGCGTACACATTGCTTACACCTCCTAAGCTGGCCTGTGCAATGCTTAGCGTTGCTTACATTAGACTTTGCATTATAATTCCTTTTTGGCATTGAGTTATTATTTATTACACCTTATATGTATGCCTGGTATCCATGATTCATGTGAACGTACACTGGATGGGGTCCTTGTGTTTTATTAGGGACTTCAACACTCTATTACAATTACACCTGACTTCTGGCCTTACTGCTGTACTCAGGTTCACATATTTTTGTTATGTAGTGGGTTAAGGCACATATGTCTGTGTACTGATTCCTTTCACAGGTTCAGTTTGGTTTTACTATGGTGAAGACTTGTTTGCTGATACGTCATTCTTCTGTATTTCTGTGGTGGCTTGGTGGTTAACTACTGTGACTGGTGTATAGGGTCCTGGGATCGAGCCTTGCATGGCTGTTTAATTTTGTTGCTGGGCAGAACAAGGGCTGTTGGATACAGAGTGATTAAGGCACTTTTGAGCATTTGTAAGCAGGTTTGCATGAAGGTAAGCAGTGCTAACCTCCGGTTACATATGCTTACAGAGAGTTAGCTTCATAATTGCTTAACCTGTGTGCACATTGCTTACCCCCGCGCAAATGGGCTTAAACCTGCTTACTAGTGCTTAAATATGCTTACTACTGCTTATTGGTGCTTAAACCTGCTTTAAAAGTAAAAATATAAAACAGTACACTCAGAGGAATAAATACCTCTCCACAGAAAAAATGTGCAAGTAAAATAGCGAATAAAAGACCTGTGGTAGAGGCAACCATGCAGCGAACACAGTCACGAACAAACACAGTCCTTGGTCTGATGAAGCAAATGTGAAAGCGCTCACCTGTGTACACCATTACAGTGTTTTATATTTTATCGCTGACTGTGTTTGACTTGAACCGGGAATGCCTGCTCGTAAGGCGAATGCTCTGCCTACTACACTATTGCTATGCTGCTTCATTTGAATACATCTTCCTTGTTATCCTCTTCAGCCATTTAAGCTGTATTAACCATAGCTAAGCGATGGGCACACCTACGGTTAGGTTTACTCAGATTTTAAAATAAAAAAAATGAAGGGTTTGTTCATTTTATTGGTAATTACTTGCTGTTGTACACAAGGCGGAATGTTGATGGGGATATGCGGACACCTATGAGCAATCTCGCTCATTTCTTACCCCTTTCTGCTGCTGTTCATTGTGGGGGCGTGTATATTCTGAGAGCTCTGCTCTCAGACAAGCCCTCTGCACTCATACAGGCTCCATGTAAAATCAGGAGCTCAGGCAGCACGCCTCATTACTATGCATGACGCGCTGTCGTCCTGCTCCTAAACGGCCACCTCCGTGCAGGACTAAGCTAGTCCTGCACAGAGGAATAGTAAATCCGGGGGATAGTTTAGTCACAGTAAATTGCTGTTCAGCTCATTTTTTGTTTAGGGCTTATTTCACTAGTTTTAGCTTTACTAGTTTAACCTTTTCTAATTGTTTGGGTGTGACTAGTCTCTCTTATAGTACAGTAATTTTTTCTGGATACTGTATATTTGATTATGGTTGACCAGGAGAAAGATAAGCATCCCAAGTCAGGCTTTAAAAAGTGTCCAAAATGTGGACAGAAGATATCTGTGACAGGTTAATTGCGTGTATTGTCTTGGAGCCTTTTACTTACAGGAAAGATGCTCCATTTGCCATTCTTTTTCCTCCAGAGTTCTTCAGGAGAGAAAAAGAAAGCTCAGAGGACTTCTGAAGCCGTCTTTTTCAGGAAGCTTTGAGTGACCAGGATAAGTTTAGTAAGTCTTCTAAGGCTTCTTCTTCTTCGTAAGTAAAAAAAAAAAAAAAAAAATAAGAAACCGTTGACGCCAGCTCCACAGCCCTCGGAGCAGAGCGTCCTGTCTTTTCGGAGCCAGTCTCCAGTCCTGGAACCAGTGTCTGAAGTACTAAAGTCTCAGATTCTTCAGTCAGTTCCTCCATCCATTCATTCATCTCAGTCCTTGATCAGCCTATCCAATTTGGATGTGGATCATGTGGTGCAGATGTTGCTACAGGCACTGGCGTTTGTGAAATTTTATCGGCTCCGACCCAAGTGGTTTTGGAACCGAAGACTGTAATGCCATCAAATTCCTTTCCTCCTCCGAGCCATACTAGTCCTTTGGAGCTGGAGGAGTTGGACCTAATGATTGTTGAGCCTTCGGAGATGACGCCTGTTAGTGCCATCTGTTCCGTTTACTCTGACTTCCTTGGCACCTATCGAGGAGTCTAGGAGCCTGCACTCTCCAGTCGGGCCCAGGGAGGATAGTCAGACTGACTTGTTGGTTCCGACTTTGCCTCCTGGGGCCTCGGCTCGCATGAGCTCTGCTCCTACCTCTGGTTCAGAGCCCACTGTCCTTGTGCCAAGGGGATCGAAGGTTTCTTCGGATCTAGTGGTCCCTTCTCATCGGAGTAGAGGTGCCTTTGAAGCCGTAAGGAGAGTGATGTCTCCCAAGACATCTACAACTTCAGGGCCAACTACCTCCTTCCCATAAGCCTGTGTCCAGTTCTGCGTCACAGATCCTGTCAAAGTTTAGAGACCCTGAGCCTCAGGAAGCCCCACTGGGTGGCCCCTGCTCTTCTGAGACTTCACCAAAAGTTCCCACTGCGTCCGACACCGACTTAGATGAATCAGAAGGGTCCCCACGGTCTTCCTCTGAAGATATCTCATTTGCTGAGATATTAGAAATCCTTAGGCAGAGGGGTGGCTGGAAGTCCACCTACCCTACTGAAAATGAGTCTGTTCTCCTGAATGCTTTTGGGTCTCAAACTTCCACCTCTTGGGGGTGTCCCCCCTTCGATGAGCTGGTCTCAGGAAGGGCGTGGTTTTCTCCGGACACCATGAAGCCTGTCCCTAGGAGGCCCAATAAATTTATTTCTGCTCCCCAGGAAAAGTCTTGCCTCACCAAGGGAGTGCCAGTTGATGCCATGGTGGTGGCAGCAGCCACCAAAAAGGAGATGTCAGGAACTTCTTTCTCTATTCATCCTCCTAACAGAGACTGTAGGACCATGGATAGATACAGGAAGTGCACATACAGTTCAGCAACTTTTGCCCATACGTTCACTGAACTATCTCACTCATTTTACAAGATTACAAAGAGACCTCCTTAAAGAGCTTGGAGATGCTCTTCAGGGTAGAATAGCTGCAGGAGCTTCAGACAAAGTTGTCTCCCAGCTTGCTACCCTCATTTCCATAGTGAACTCGTCCATGCATCTCATTTCATGTGCAGCTGATGGAATGAGTAGGGCAGCGGGTACAGAAATTGCACTCAGGAGACACTCCTAGATGCACTTGTGTTCCTTCGCGGAGCCCTTTAAGTCATCCTTTGTCAACACCCCTTTTGATGGCTCGTCCCTTTTCGGGCCCAAAGTTAAGGAAACTTTGACTAGGTGTGAGCAGGAAGGAAAGACGGTCTGCTTTCGGAGTCTGTTTTTCCACCCCTATCACACCCTACCCCAAGGGTCAAAAGGGAGGAAAGATGTAGTTCCGAAAAGCCCAAGGAGCCTTTCTGGACACGTGGTGAACCCCCCTCCAGGGGCAGAGGAGGGGGCAATAATGGGAGGCAGAGGGCATCCGCAAAACCAGGGTGACAGAGACCAGTTCTTTGGGAAGCCCTACCAGCGCTCCTGAAAGGAGGCCCGACTGTCCTGCTCTGGAGGCAGTCGGGGGTCGCTTATCTTTGTATCCCGACGCTTGGCTCAAAATAATAAATGTCTGCTGGGTACAAAGTATAGTTTCCAGTGGATATTTCATTCCTTTCGCCACTTCCCCTCCATTGACAACAAAAATCCCGGACTTTCCACCCAGTTACAGGGAACAAGCAACAGTAGAAGTCCAAATGTTGCTAAGAAAGAGTCCAGTCCCAGCAGACCAGACAGGATCCGGAACTTACTCAAGATTCTTTTTAGTTCCAAAAAAGACAGGGGACTGGAGACTATTTTGGACCTCAGCAGACTAAACAGATCTGTCAAGAAAGAGAAGTTACGGATGGTCATGCTTCAGTCGATGCTTGTCTTTTTAGGGAAAGACAATTGGATGTGCTAGATCTACAGGATGCTTACTACCATATAAAAATGGCCAGACCATCCAGGGATCATCTGCGCTTCTGGCTGGGAGCCAGTCATTACCAGTTTCGAGCCCTGCCGTTTGATCACACTATAGCCTCCAGAGTGTTCGCCAAATGTATGGCAGTGGTCACGGCTCACCTGAGGCGTTTAGGATTCTAGGTGTTTCCGTACTTAGACAATTGTCTCCTCACCGCCACCACCAGGCATCCACTAATACAAGTCAGGGACACTACTCTTACTCTCTGCAATCATCTGGCATTGCAATAAATTCAGAAAATCTGCCTTGTCGACATCGCAAAATATCGTTTTTGTCAGAGCAGAATTGGACAACCATCACTTTAAAACTTCCAGCAGAAAGAGTTTTACTACTTCGTCAGTGGGGCCACAACATCATATCCAAAGACAAGGCTGCAGCATCACAAGTGCTAAAATTATTAGGCATGATGGCAGCTGCAATATTAGCGATACCATTGGGTTATTCACTCAGTGGTCTTACCAAGAGCTCCCAATGTCTCAACTCATAATTATCACAAACACATGCAAAAAGGATCTTCAGTGGTGGTTGACATCTCTTCATGTAATGATAGGTCGTCCTTTTATCCTACCCTCATCAGCTGCCACAGTGACCATGGACGCTTCCCTGATGGGGTGGGGGGTGGGGCATTTTCAGGGAAGAACAGCCCAAGGCACATGGACTGAACAGGAGACACATCTGCATATCAATGTCCTGGAGATGAGAGCGGTACTTTTGGCGTTGCAGTACTTCCAGGACTCTCTCCCTCTGGGAACTATTGCAATTCAGACTGACAACATGTCAGTGGTCTGGTACTTCAACAGTCAAGGATGAACCAGGTCCTATCCCCTTTGCCGTGAGGCCCTAAGAGTATGGCAGTGGGCTACATCCGCCCAGCGCTTTCTGATAGCAATGCACATCCCGGGGAAATCCAGCGTGATTGCTGACAAACTGAGCAGGGCAATTTTGTTGCCTCACGAATGGTCCCTCAAAAAAGAGATGGCGGAGAGAATTTTCTGCAGGTTGGACCAGCCTTGCTGCGACCTTTTTGCCAACCACATGAACACAAAATGCAGAAGCTACTTTGCCCTGATTCCCCCTCCGGGAGAAGCCCCAAGGGACACACTCGTACACGATTGGTCTCCGGTTCTCCTCTGTGCATTCCCACCAATTCCCTTGATACCCAAAGTGTTACAGAAAGCAAAAGCCCTGGGAAGGACCACCATTCTAATAGCCCCTCATTGGCCTCGTCAGATTTGTTTCCCCTTTCTTCTAATTCATCTGTTGGAAGAGCCTTGGATTCTGGACCCAGTTCCAGACCTTCTGACACATTCCTTGGGGGCTCTTAAACCCTCTCTTCAGTCCCTGAAATTGACAGCTTGGCCACTCCAATTCCCAACATAGCCAGCTTCCATAACCTCTCAAACGAAAAGCAGCATATATTGATATCTTCTCATAAGTCCTCTACTAGGAAGCTATACCTTAGCAAATGGAGAAGATTTTCTATATGGGCTTCTCAAAATAACCTTGATCCCTACCAAGCCCCTATTTCATCCATATTAGAGTTTTTGACTATGCTTTTCAATAAAGGAGCTGCAGCAGCAACAGTTCGGGTACAACTTGCCGCCATCTCTAATTTTCACCTTGGCTTTGAAGGATTAAACATAATGTCACACAAGCTATCCAAAGCCTTTCTCAAAGGGACCTTTCATCTGAGACCACCTGTGAAATCCCCTTTATACCCCATGGAATCTAAATTTTATGCTTTCACGCATTATTCTCCCACCTTTTAAACTAGCTTCCTCATGTGATTTGTAATATTGGTCATGGAAGACTATCTTTCTAGTAGCTATCACTTCTGCCCGTAGAGTGTCAGAGCTACAGACCTTGTCCATAAAGCCTCCTTATTTGATTTTCCATGTTGACAGTGTCCCTGCGAACAAATCCTTCATTTTTACCCAAAGTTTGTACAGAAGCTAACCTTAACCAGATTATAGATTTACCGGTGTTCTTCCCCAAGCACACACAAAACTTATATATGCTGCACAAGCTTGATGTTCATAGACAGCTCAGATTTTACCTGGATAGAACAAGAGAGACCAGAAAATCAGAACAGCTTTTCGTTTCCTTTTCAGATTCCAGGAAAGGTATGCCAGTGGCAAAAACAACACTGTCTAGATGGTTATCTGATTGTATCACACTTACTTATTCAGCTGCTAATTTACCTTTACAACACAAAATTAAGGCTCATTCTACCAGAGCAGTGTCCACATCTTCTGCCAGGCTTCCTATAGACAACAGTTGTGCAGCAGCCACTTGGTCAAGACCTCATACCTTTATCACTCATTACAAAGTTGACAGGGCCTCCTTTGGTTCTACTGTCCTGAAAAACATACTCCCGTGAGCCACCTGAGAAAGATGGTGCTTGGGACACTACCTATCTAAGAATGAACAGCGAGATAAAACAACTTTACATAAAGAGGTTATGTACTCACCATAATGTTCCATGTGAGTTGTTCATCTCGCCTTAATTCTTACTTCCCACCCTCCAACCCTCTCCAAGGTTTTTTTGAGAACAGAGATACTAGTTTTATCCTGGTTGCTCAGTCTTTTTCTGTGTTTTTTTTCTCCTAAAGAGAGATAGAATGGCACATGGTATTATTACACGCAGCAAACAAGATCTGAGGTAACTCAAGGTGCTTCATGGGATAGGGACTTGGCCTCGAGCTGTCCTTAGACCTCAAGCTTTGTAGTAGGCTGACTCTGAGCCGAGGATCAGCTCTGAACCCATCTGTAAGAATGAAGGCGAGATGAACAACTCACATGAAATGATGTTCTTCGTGTTTCACTGTTGCAGTCATCACACTTGGGTTATCTGCCTGCAGGTAGCCCTCAGTCGGCCCAAATACCAGAGTCTTGGGATTTCTGTGTAGGATGCTGTCGCCTCTTCCATGACGTCAGGTCGTCATGGGTATCAAACATGCAGCTGACGCCATTACATCAGCTTTTCTTGCCACGTGGGAGCCCGAAGCAGAAGCAGTTCGCAAGTGCCAGTTGGCCACTACCTGAAAGTTTAGTTTTTCGAGTTTCAAACCTGAAGTCTTCTAAAGCTAAGTACCCTGTTGGGGATCCTTTTTTCTTGCTCTAACCGATGTCAGAAAAAGTTAACAATTGTCTTGCCTGTGGAAAGCAAATACCTCACAGACATTTTCATTCTTACTGCGTCATCTGTTTAGGCCCAGACCACGACGTTCCTTGCTGTAGGTTTTGTGCCTTGTTTAACATCCGAACTATTCGTCATCAGGCTATCTTTGTCACTAAATTCTTTCACTGTCGTTCTCCGTATTCCGATATGGCTTTGATAAATCATCCGACTATCGATCTTCCGAAAAAACGTAAGGATAAAGACAGAGACCGACTGCATAGGTCCAAAACTGCTGACGCTTCCGTTAAGCTAGTCACCAGTCTGCTGGTACTCAGTGAAGTGCCTTTGCAACCCCTGATACCTGTTTCTACAGATTCGTAGACCTTTGCTGAGACCCTTTTGGCGTCTGGTATGCTGCGAGATGCTTTTTCGACTAGGGAACCTGCGGATGTCTCTACCTTGGATGGGTCCGGAGCCGCTGTGCAGGCACCGGCTTCTGAGGGTGTATGCCGACCGTCCGATGTTCGCTTTAAACAGACAGCTTCGTTTTTGACTAAAACTACTGAGTTTCTCAGGCCCAGAGTTCGCACTACACCTAGAAGTCCGACCAAAGCGCATGCTCAAGCTCCCATGCCACAGAAACAAATGCTTAGAATGGCTGAAGACCTTATAAATTGAATTGGGGGAAGTTAGCCTTCCCCCTCTAAAAGACAAATAATTGATTTTCCTTCTGAATCTACAGACCATGAGTCTGATGACTGTGATCCCTCTAATTACCAGGATATATTCTTAACTACCTATGAGGATTCAGATGCAGAGGATTCCATTCCCACTGCCTTCCCTCCAGAGGAGTTTTCTTTTGGTGAAACCTTGCATACCTAAAGAGAACATTTCCGCTGGGATTGCCAGGACTATCCTCAGTCCAAAAAGAGATTCAGAGAATTCTTAGACTTGCCTCGGCACAGGCCTCTAGCTATCCCCCCTGTCCTGGATATTGTAGATGATGTCTTCATGGAATCCAGTCTTAATCCTGACGCTTTACCACCAGCTCCTACAAAGCCTGACAGATACTACAGAGTACCTGACTCTCACAAATTTCTCTTTAAGAATCCCACTGCGGTTCCAGAAACTATTTCCCAGGGACCTAAAGATATTGAGGCTACTACAACCAAAAACCCTACCCCTTCGGACAGGGATTCTAGAGATTTAGATAGATTGGGTAAGAAGGTATATACCTCTAAAAGTCTTGCCATCAGGGCTTTGAATTGCCAGTTTCACATGTTGAAGCACCAGCAACATATTCTAGAACTAATTAAACAAAAAATGTTGTTGCTTCCAGATCGTGCAGAAAATAAAGATTTACAAGAGTTGATGCATTCTGCAAACCAAGTTGGTAAACCTACTTTGCAGTGTGGTTTTGATGCCTTAGAAGCATCTTGCAGGGCTGCTTTCACTGGGTCTGTGTTGAGAAGGTATGCTTGGCTGAAGGAACAAATCTTGCCAGACCATGTCAAAGCAATATTACTAGATGCTCCATTAAACCAGGAACATTTGTTTGGCACAAAAGCAGAAGCTGTTCTTAAAAAGATGGAGGAAAAAGCTAAATTAATGCAAATTGTTAAAGATTTCTTACAGATGCAACCACCTAGATTCAGTAGGTATTGGCCTTCTAAAATTTGTCCTTTCCAGTCCTTCCCAGGCCTTCTCAGTCCAAACCCAAGAGCAACAGATGACCAAGACTACAGTCTCAGGGTATGCAGATGTCTAAACAATGGAGTGCTCCCACCTCAAAAACAGGGAGTGGTTAAGCCACTCCCTTATGGAAAAACATCACAATGACTTCTCTATCATCCTGCCCAGCCATGCCCAAGTACTTGCACCTCTAGGAGGAAAGCTCGCCCTTCATGCAAAAAAACGGATGTCCATTACCCAGGACCGATGGGTTTTAAACATTGTGTCCCAGGGATGCAGATTCTACTACCACTCTCTGCCAACACCAAGCAGGTTGCCAGACCTTTCTCCAAACCAGTGGGCAGAGGCTCAAAAGCAAGTACTTTCTAATCTCAATATCAGGGCTATTCAGCCTGTTCCAATAGAGCAAAGGGAAAGGGTTTCTACTCCAGACTGTTCCTGGTGCCCAGAAAAGAGTGCTCTTGGCTCCCTATCCTGGATCTGTCAATTTTCAACACCTTCCTGGTGGTCCCAAAATTCAAAATGCTTACACTGCAACAGCTTCTTCCTATGCTAGCCAAGGATGCCTGGCTAGTCATCCTAGACTTAAAAGAAGCTTATCTGCACATCCCCATAAGGGAATCTTGCAGGAAATGTCTATGTTTCAGGACAGGCTCTATGCACTATCAGTTCTCTGCACTTCCCTTTGGCTTATCTACTGCGCCCAGGGTATTCACAAAGTGCCTGGCTCCAGCCATTGCATACTGCAGGCAAAGAAATATTCAAATTTACCCATACTTGGACGATTGCCTGATTCAGGTGGACAGTCAGGAATTGCTACTTCAGCACCTGGCACTTGTAAAAAGACTCCTAACTTCTCTGGGGTACACCATCAGCGAAAAGAAATCACAACTGGTGCCCAGCCAAAAGATTGTATTCCTGGGAGTAAGCTTGAATACAGCTTCCCAGATGGCATTCCTCACTCCAAAAAAAAAAAAAAAAAAAAACAGGTCTATTTGACAAACTACTTCAAACTAATGGCCACCAAAACCCAGCTATCGGCAAGAAAAATGCTGCAAGCCTTGAGGTTCACGGCCTCATGCATTCTACTAATTCCATATGCAAGACTGCATATGAGGAAACTTCAGTGATACTGAAGTCTCTGGTGTCAACATTCTCAGGACCTGAAAACAGGGATTCCTATCATCCCTTGTCTAAGGGCAGAGTTCCTTTGGTGGGCAGAGGTATGCAACCACAACAAGGGACTTCCTTTCACTCACCCCTTGCCGCACAGACCCTGTCAACAGAAGCATCAGACTATGCATGGGGGGCTCACATGGCAGGCAAATGCATTCAAGGCAAATGGAGTCCAGGACAAATCCCCCTGCATATCCATCAAAAAGAAATGTCAGCTGTATAGAATGCTCTGACGGCCTTCAAATACCTTATCCTTCCAGGACAACTCCTGATAAAGACAGGCAACACCACAGTTACGTGGTACATAAACAAGCAGGGGGGAACTCATTCCTACCCACTCTGCAGGTTAGCCATGGGCCTGTGGAACATAGCCTTGAGCAACCAAGTGTACCTGCAAGCACAATTCCTGCCAGGCAAACAAAATTCACTGGCAAACGACAAGCAGAAATCTGCTGGACCCACACGAGTGGAATCTGGAACCCAACTCATTCAAACTTTTAATCCAGAGGTGGGGGACTCCAGAGGTGGACCTCTTTGCCTCCCCCCAAAACCATCAATTGATCAAATTTGCACCAGAAATCACACAGCCAAGCATGGAAAGTGGATGCCCTATCCTTTACATGGGAAAACCTCTCAATTTATGCCTTTTCCCCCTCTGCCCCTCCTTTCAAAAGTACTACTCAAGATCAAACAAGACAGGCCAAGGACAATCTTTATTGCCCCAGACTGGCCATGCCAGCAATGGTGCCCACTCCTACGCAGTCTGACAGCAGTGCCACCCTGACACCTACATCAGACCCCCTCCCTACTGTCCCAGCAGGAGGTACAGATTTTGCATCCACAGCTGCAAACCCTGAACCTTGCAGCCTGGCTTATCCCCTGAATACACCACCAGCAACCGTCAGCAAACAGGTGCTGGACGTCATCCTTTTGGCCAGAAGGCCTAGTACTAGGAAATCCTGTTTGGAAAAGTGGAAAAGATATTGCTCTTGGAGCCAATGTCTAGGAAAGGACACAGCCATGCCCACTTTACCTCAAATCCTAAATTACCTAGCAGAGCTACTCCACAAAGGCCTATCCTTCTCATCAATTAAAATTCATGCCTCTGCCATCTCAGCACATTACAGTACTGAGCCACCACTATTTTCTCACCCTCTCATCGAACAGTTCCCAAGAGGAGTTAACAATTTAAGGCCCCCGAGGAGAGCTCCCACCCCTGCCTGGACCTTAACTTTGTACTAGAGAAGCTCATGCTTCCCCCTTTTGAGCCTGCTGCTGCAGCAGAATTAAAATTCCTCTCTTGGAAAACAGCTTTACTTCTAGCCATCACTTCAGCAAGACGTGTGTCTGAGTTACAGGCACTAATGGCTGTGGAACCCTTCATTATTTTCCATGCGGACAGGGTTTCCCTCAGGACTAACCCATCATTTATGCCCAGGGTGGTATCCAGTGTGGCTTTAAACCAATCCATCCATTTACTAATCTTTTTCCCTAATCTTCAGAATAAAGGGGAAAGGATCTTGCACTCCTTGGACGTGCACAGACAGCTCAGGTTCTACCTTGACATGACTAAACCTTTCAGAAAAACTGACCAGCTGCTAGTCAGCTTTGCTACATGGGCAGAGGGCAAGGCCATTTCAAAGCAAACCATTTCAAATGGATAGCACACTGCATCCATTTCTGCTACAAACACCATGGAAAACCTACCCCACAAGGGATCAGAACTCATTCCACTAGGGTCACCTCAACCTCTACAGCATTTCTCAAGGGTTTCCCTACCAGGGAAATCCTAGAAGCTGCAACCTGGAGTTCTGTACATACTTTCACCAAGCATTACCACTTAACTATTTTTTTCTAAATCCAGAGCTAGATTTGCCACAGCAGTCTTACAAGGCCTGCTAGCCAGCCCCAATACTTCTTGACTGCCTCTACCCTTCCTCAGCTTTGGACATCAACCCAAGTGTGATGACTGCAACAGTGAAACACGAAGAACATAGTACATTTGTATACACTTACCATAAATTTAGATGTTCGAGTGTATTCACTGTTGCAGTCCTGGTTACCCTCCCTCCATCCCCCTGACTTTTCTGTTCTTTCCACGTATCCTCTTTTTGGCCATATCTTATGGCAATGGTATTTACTTTTTTACTGGAGGTGTTCCACACCATGTAATTGCTTCCTATTTTGGGGGCTCCTGACATCCGGGGCAAGAAAAACTGATGTAATGGCGTTGGTTGCATGTTTTATACCCATGACGACCTGACGTCATGGAAGAGGCGACAGCATCCGACACAGAAATCCCAAGACTCTGGCACTCGGGCCGACTGAGTGCTGCCTGCAGGCAGATAACCCAAGTGTGATGACTGCAACAGTGAATACACTCGAACATCTACATTTATGGTAAGTGTACACAAATGTACTTTATGGTGAGTACATACCTTCTTTTTATATGATACGTAGCATATACAGGCATATGCAGATATACCACTTTGCTAAATGCCACAATGTTTTGTTTATGCAAGTGATTGTAATATGATTTTTTTTCAGGGTAGAAAGTGCAGTCTGTGTTTGGAACGTATTTCAACTAAAAATTGTAAGCATTTCTTCATGAAAGTGCCATTTTCTGTCTCTCAAAATATGCCTGTAATAATCTCGGCACCAATAAAGGCAAAGTGACCCTTCCATCTTTGGGATAGTGCTGTTTGCAGGTATTTTCACATATAGTCACAGATGGAGTGCAGTGTTTCTCTGAGTATTTTAAAAAAAAAAAATTAAATTTTTTAGTGTTTGAGTCCACACACACACACACACACACACACACACACACACACACACACACACACACACACACACACACACTGGAGATTTGCCTTTGATCAGGAAAGGCCCTTGTCAGTTTGGAAGGAATTTCCATGCTTTGACCTTTTCTATGGTAACAGTTAAAACTGAATACCTTGTCATCTGTTCGATTTTTCACTGGGTTGATCTTAATGTCTTAAAGGCCTGCACTTGCTTTTCCAAACTGTACTGAGCAAATGTCAAGGTTTCTTTTAAATGATGTCTTAAAAAGACATAGACAATTGAGACTTGTGCAATTTTTCTATCCTCTGGTATGCAGAAGATACAAAGGTAGTGCTGTTCTCCTTTTATTCATCTCAGGGGGTGAGGTACTT
This sequence comes from Protopterus annectens, assembly GCF_019279795.1. Classification (NCBI taxonomy): domain Eukaryota; kingdom Metazoa; phylum Chordata; order Ceratodontiformes; family Protopteridae; genus Protopterus; species Protopterus annectens. Next base: position 462,631,238 of record NC_056743.1, on the reverse strand, counting down.
GTAGCTTTATCAGGAATAGCATGGATGGCCATTAATACTAGTCTTTTTCCAGAGGAATTGAAGCTAATTTTTTGTGTTTGAACTACTGCGTGATTTGCCTACTCCACCTTCCCAAAAGATTCTTGGTGGTGGGACACAAGCAGTTTTCTTACATTTCCAGTATTTTCTACATACTTTCTGTTACTTCACTAGTGAATGTCTTCTGTAATTCTGCAAACATGGGTAATCCCAAGTGGTTTATCACATAATCAATTTAATAGCAAGATTGTTAATTCACTGTAGTGTAATTTGGGCAGGAAGGCACTTAGTCCGGTTTGTTAACTTATAGGTAGTGGCTGAAAAATGCTGATTACATTAGCCCAAGAATTAGATCTTCTAGATGCAATTAATCTGGAGTTAGACTAAGGGATCTTAATTCCTCGTATTTGGAAATGCCCTTCTGTATAGGGGAAACAGGCTGGAATTTGCAACATTTTATATATCCCTGCAGATACTCGGTAACATCAGTATATGTGAGACTGGTAAGCTACCTCTTAAATAAATTTCTTTTGTCCACAGTATGGTCTTCAACTGGCATATTATGTACATGCTGTAGTGTTATTTTCATGAGAATCTTTGTGAGGTGTCACCAGTCCTTACCAGGAGAACATTCTGTTTTTGTTATACATGGCCGTAAGGTCACAGCTGTTTTTTAGATCACTTTCAGCAATTTTACTTGTATTGGTATCTTTTACCTTGTAAAGATTAGTTTGTACCTATGCAAGTAAAAGACCTATTCCTGTTGTCTTATCTTACTTGTGAGTAGCTACATCTGTTCTTACTTGGGTTGGGATGAAGGCCCAGGTGTTGCTTTTAAGCTACCTGCTGTAGTCAGAGCATCAGTTGGCATTTCCATTTTTTTCTGCTCCTTTTGATTGACCTTATAGGTTCATAGGTGTGTACTAGGCTAATGGCCCTGGAGCTTTTACAAGCCTAGCCCATAGGATTACCCCGGCATCGTGCCACCCGACATTAGTTCCCAGTGACTCTGTCGAGTAGAGCCACTGGAGTGATCCCCAAGGTGAATTTTCTATTTCCCATCCACTCAAGATTTCTCTTGAATAGGGCCAGTGAGGACCTCTGCTTGACATGTATGGGAAGTCTATTCCATAGCATGGGCAGTCTCTGGGTTATGAACCTGTCTCTCCAGCATGTTCTGTTGATTGTGGTAATGAGGTTGAGGTCTCTGGAGCGTGTGGTGCGGAGGGATTGGGATTTCTTTAGATGTAGCATTTCTAACAGAGCTGGGTCAGACGTGGCTTTGTAAGTCAAGCAGAGATCGCCTCTAAGTAGGCGATATGAAACAGAGAATAGTTGGAGTTTTTTTGAGTCTGTCCATATAGGACAAGTGTTTAAGGCCTAGGATCCTCTTTGTGAGGTACTTTTGCAGCCTCTCCAGTTATTGGCAGGTGTCTCGTGAGGTACATGCCAAATGGGGCATTGTACTCCATGACTGAACTAATGAGAGAAGAGTAGAGGGAGACAATGAAATCTTTCTTCCAGGATGCAAAACCCTTAGTAATGAGATGTGCCACATAGAAGGACTTTCTGACCACAGTGGCAATGTGGTGGTCAAAAGAGAAGTTGCTGTCAAGCTGTGTTCCCAGACCTCTTATAACGCCTTCTGTGTTCAGTGGGCTACCATCGATGTGATAATTCAAGGGAACCAGGTTTTTCTCAAGGGGGATGACGCATTTTTTGGTATTGAGCTTAAGGCCATGGTGCTGACACCAGTCGTTGGTTTCGATGAGACCTTTCTGTAGGATGTCAACATCACTTGGGGAGTTAATAATAACTCCCAACTTTGTAATCGTCTGCAAACTTTGTCGGCTAGAGTCCCTTTGTGTTGGCCTGGACTTCAGAGAAGTAGATACCAAACTTCTAACAGGTACAAGCAAGCAAAATTTGAGGGTAATGCTACTCAATGTTAGAAGTCTAAACCTCAAAATGCATTCACTCGAGGCACTCCTTAAAATGGAGAACATCTACTTCTGTGCAGTGACCGAGACCTGGTTCAAGGCTCCAGAGAGCACCCCTGCATTACCAGGCTATAATTCATACAACACCTTTCGGCCACCTAACCTGGACCAAAACAGTAAAGGCGGAGGCGTGTCCATATTCACTAAGGATAGCCATACCTCCAGGGTAGATGCTTAGCATAATGCATCCAAGATTATCCAAGTGCAGTTAACTCTGGGCAAGACCGCACTCCAAATTGTAACTTGCTACAGATCGCCCCACCATGCCCCAGGATTCCCACTCCTCATTTCTTGATTCACTGGAAAATATTAGGGTATAACCTAACACCCTCATAATGGGCGATTTCAACTACCCCACCATTAACTGGGAAAACTACTCATGTACCAACTCTTTTGCTCAACGTTTTCTGGATTTCATAAATTCCAATGCCTTGGATCAACTTATCCACACCAGGGGGCAGCAATATCCTAGACCTGGTCATTATCAACATGGGCGACTGGTGTTCCACACCAGAGGTCAGTTCCTTGTTGGTCAGATCCAACCACAAGCTAATCACCCTAGAGATCCACATCCCGCCCCCACCCCCATTAGGGAAACCACCGTAAAAAATTTTGCCAAAGCCAACTTCACGCTTCTTAAGACAGAAGTGGCAAACTTCACGACACCCATGCAGACGGACAATAGAGGTATGGCTGCTGAATCCTACACAAATGCACTTTATAAGCACTTACACGAATGCATGGATTGTGCTATCCCTAACAGAACCAAGATGCTATCCTCCAAAAAAAAGGAAGCCAATCTTGTGGTCCCCTGCCATAAACAAACTCTACAACAGAAAAAAGAAACTGTTGCAAAAAAGAGTAAAATCCCATGATTGGAGGAACTCCGTGGTCAGCCTCAGTAAGAAGCTGAGATCCCTCATAAAATCCTCCAAAGCTAGTTACGAAAACAAAATCGCCACTTATTCTAAAGACAACCACAAAACATTCTATAGCTATGTCAAGAACCTCAATGGCAACACTCAGATCTGCTCTGAGTTACAGCACAATGGCACTAAATATACAGAACCAACTGATATTGCCAACATCCTGGCAGATAGGTTCAGTGCTAACTGTACCCCTCTCACCCCCTAAAGGGCCCATTTCTATACCGGAAGAATGCAAAGCTCCTGTAATCATGGCTGCACAGGTAAAAAACACACTCTCCAAACTCAAGAACACAGCATCCCAGGCTGTGTTCTGCACAAACTGCAGAATGAACTGGCACCCCACCTAAGCACATGTTCAATCATAGCCTCATGTCAGACTTTGTGCCCACTGAATGGTGCACAGCGACTGTTATCCCACTCCACAAAGGGGGAGCCACCACAGACCCCAGGAACTACCCCCCCATTAGCCTAATGAGCCTGGTCTGCAAGGCCATGGAACGTATCATCATGGAACTTATAAACAAAGGTATTGGTAATCACCAAACTCTGGACCCTACCCAGTTCGGGTTTGTAAAAGGCAGATCATGTCTCCTAAACCTGATAGACTTCTTTGAAGCAGTCACCAAAGCCGTAGACGAGGGTAAGGTGGTTCACACAGCCTAACTAGATCTCGCGAAGGCTTTTGACATCATCCCCCACTCTGGAATTATAGATAAACTCACCAAAGTAGGTATAAATCCCTATGTCACAAGATGGGTTGCCAACTGGCTCACTGACAGAAGCCGCACTGTGAAAAGTAGCAGACTGCAAATCCGACTTCAGACCAGTGACAAGTGGAGTACCGCAGGGTTCAGTCCTGGGTCCTCTCCTGTTTGGTGTCTACTTTTCTGAAGTACAGGCTAATGCAGAAGGTCTTTGGGTAATGAAGTTCGCAGATGACTACAAACTAGGAGCCATAATCGAAACGCCTAACGATGTGGACATCCTATAAAAGGGCCTCACTGAGACAGATGCCTGGTGTCAAACCATGGCTTCTCCAGCTCAATGCCAAAAAGTACATTGTCATCCCCTTTGGTAAAAACTCTGTACCCATGAGCTACCACATAGGTGGTGGTCTACCCAACACCTAAAGTGTGATGGACCTTGGGACACAGTTGGACAGTAGTCTCTCCTTTGATAATCACATCGCCACAGTAGTCAGGAAATCCTTCTACATGGCACACACCATCACAAAAGGTTTCTTATCCAGGAAAAAAGAGGTCATTGTTCCCCTCTACTCGTCACTCATTAGACCCATTATAGAGTACACCACCCATTTTGGTATGTACCTCACAAGACATCTACAACAGGAAAGGCCACAGCAATACCTCACAAAGAGGATTACCAGCCTCAAACAGTTTACCTACACAGACAGTCTTAAAAAAACTCCAGTTTTACTCCATCGCATATCGCCTACTCAGAGGCGATCTCTGCCCAACATAAAAAGCTATGTCAAACCCAGAGTTGTTGGACATGCTCCACTTAAAGAAATCCCAATCTGTCCGAGCTACACGCTCTAGGGACCTAAACCTTGTCACCACAATAAACAGAACATGCTGGAGGGATAGATTCCTGTCCCAGAGACTTCCCATACTCTGGAACAGACTACCTATCTATATCAAACAAAGCTCCTCATTAGCACTCTTCAAGAAAAATATTGATGATTGGATGGGAAATGGGAAATTCACCCCGGGGATCACCTCTGTGAGTCTGCTTGACAGGGGCACAGGAAATAATTTTCTTGGGTGGCGAAAGCCAGGGTACCTTTTTGGCTAGGCTTATATAGGCCCTAGGGCCAATAGCCTAGTACCTACCTATAAATCTATGAACAGGAGAGGACTCAGGACCGAACCTATGGGACTCCACTCGTGACTGGTTGGCAGTCTGACTTGGAGTTGGCTACTTTCACACTCGAGTTCTGTCTTTGAGCCAGTTTGCAACCCACCTAGTGATTCATAGGGGTTGATGCCTAGCCTAGTGAGGTTTTCTATGATTCCTGAGTGGGGAATGGTATCAAAGGTCTTGGCCAGATCAAGGTACGCTGTATGAACCACCTTGTCTTCATCCACAGCTCTGGTGACTGACATAAAGAAGTTGACCAGGTATGATCTACCCTTCACAATACCAAACTGTGTAGGATCCAGAGTTTGGAGATTCCCTATATCTTTGTTTATGTCCATGATGATGCGTTCCATAGCTTTGCATATCAGACTCGTCAGGCTAATGGGGGCGATAATTCCCAGGGTCTGTAGTCGCCCATCCTTTGTGGAGAGGGATGACTGTTGCAGTGCGCCATTCGGTAGGGGCAAAGTCTGAGGTGAAGCTATGATTAAACAGGGCAAACAGGTGACGTGCCAGTTCACTCTGTAGTTCATGTAGAACACAGCCAGGGATACTGTCAGGTCCCATAAAAGTGTATTAATCTGTGCAGTAGTAATACTGGGTGCCTGGCAATTTGCTGTTATTGTGATTGGTCCTTTTGGAGGGGGGGGGGTAAAGTTGGCACTGAATCTGTCTGCTAGTATATTGGCAATATCTATTGGTTCAGTATACGAGGTACCATTGTGCAGTAGCTCAGAGGAAATCTGGGTATTGCCGTGGAGACTCTTTACATAACTATAGAAGGCCTTGTGGTTGTCTTTACTATCTGCTGCAGTTTCTGTTTTCATAGCTAGCTTTAGAGGTTTTGATGAGGGATTTCAACTGTTTGTTGCGGCTGATAAGGGAGTTTTCCCGTCTTGGGACTTCACCTTATTCCGCATCAGTTTCCTCCTTCTGTTGTAGACTTTTTTTATGGCAGGGGACCACCATATTGGCTTCCTTTTTTGGAGGAGAGCATTTTGGTTCTATTGGGTATGGCTAAATCCATGCATTTGTGTTCGTACAGTGCATTGGTGTATGATTCAGAGGTCATGCAACTATTCTCCATTTGCATTAGGTAGCCAACTCTGCTTTTAGGAGCCCATAGTTAGCTTTGGAGAAGTTTTTCATGGTGGTTACCTTGGTGGGGGGTGTCCGGGGGGGGGGGTGGATTTCCAAGGTGATTAGTTTGTGGTTGGATCTAACCAGGGAGGAGTTGACTATTGGTGTAAAGCAACGCTCACCCATTTTAGTAAAGACTAGGTCAAGGATGTTGCTACCTCTAGTGGGGGTAAGAATGAGCTAGTCCTGGGTATTAGAATTAATGAATTCCAGGAAATGTTGGGCAAGTGTATTGGTACACGAGTAGTTTTCCCAGTTAATAGAAGGGTAGTTGAAGTTGCCTAGTATGAGAGTGTTAGGTTGGACCCTAATATTCTCCTGGGTGCTTAGGAACGTGGAGTGAGAGTCTTTGGACATGGTTGGGTACCTGTAGCAGTAGTTGAATTGCTGTCTTACCCAATGTTAGCTGCACCTGAAGTATCTCAGATGTGTTATGTTGGGCTTACCAGTCTGGAGGTGTGCGCATCCTTTATGAATATGGAAACACCACCGCCTTTGGAGCTTCGGTTCAAGTTCCGGGGCCGAAAGGTATAGAATGAGTTATAGCCTAGTAGTGCAGGGGTACTTTCTGCTCCCTTGAACCAGGTCTCTGTTACAGCATAAATGACTATGTTCTCCATTTTAAAGAGTACGTCGAGCAAGTGCATTTTGAGATTTAGACTTCTAGCATTGAGCAGTATGATTTTCAGATTGCATTTGTTTGTAGCTATTACGGTGGTAATTTGTAGTCTTTGGAACACAGCCTAAAAAAGACACTAGGGGTGGCAAGAGGCTTGGCCAGTATCTGGAAGTCCAGGGGTGGCAGATGCAGGCTTCTCTGGCAAAGCATTGATTTCCATCAATCATGTCATCCCAGGCAGACAGATACTTTACCCCTTAGAATGACTCCAGAAACTTATCCAATTGTTGAAATCAATAATTTTCTGCTTGTACTGTGGTATCATTGTGGATGATAGTAGGATGCTGCTCAGGGCTAGGGTCATACCCACCTGGGCTACATAATCCGAGAGCTCCTCCATGCCTGTTTTCATGTAGTCCAGGGAGGTACGTCTCAGGTCATTCACACCCACATGTACAATGACAGAGTCATATTTGTACCTGTTGTTGAGGAACCCGAGTGTGTGCTTTGTGGTCGATCCTGGCGCGTGACAGGCAGCTGACTGTTAGATCTCCTTATTCAGCCTAGTGAGTGGGACATCAGTGTGTCTCACTATCGAGTCACCTATGACTAGTGTCTTGGGCATGATGTTTGCCTTAGGGGCTTTGGTTCAGTGGCACACTGTTTAGGAGAATTATGTCTCGTGATTAGTGTTGTGTTGTCGTGGTCGAGTGTGTTTCTGCCTTGGAGGTCTCTGCTGTTTGGATAGATTTTTATTGAGAGCCTCCGTGAAGGTGGTTGTGTGATTTGTGTTTTTATGTGAAGGTATTGCTGGTGTGTGTTCTGGAGGGCTGTGTGTTCCATGTGGTGTGGTTCAAGTGTTGACCTTCTCCTTTTGACCGGCTATTCCGGTCTTGGCTGGAGAGTGCGTGGTTTCCAGTTTGTATATATAAGTGCATCTCTCGCAAGTCTGAGTGTTGGGAGGTAAGAGGAGAGGGTTGTTCGTGTACATGAGGTTGTTGCTACATTGCTTCAGGATGCCCAAGTTCACAAAGTTAATAGGAGAAAGCACAAGGAACTGACCTTTAGACATGCCTGGAGGGGTGGGCATTAATAATAAGTAGTGGAGCTGTTTCCTTGTAGAACGTTTAGTGCTGGTAGCACTTTTGTGTTCTACAATAATTGCTACAAGATATCTGGTAAAGTGCTAAACTAATAAGCTAGTAAAAGTGCAGGAGAGGAGAGAACTGGCAGATCTAAAGGAAAAATTGAAGAGCAGACTTTGGCACCGCTCAGAAGCTTACAAACAGTCCTGGATACAGCAAATCTGTATCTCGACTAGAATAGTAACAGGAAAGGCGGGAAACAAGCACAGACACGGACCTTTAAACCAGAAAGTTGAAAGAGATGGAAAAACTGCCCAAACAGCTAATAAGTTACAATGTCTGGGCCAGAAACCGCTCCTCCTGTGGTAGATAGGCTACCTAGTGCTTACCACTCCCACTGATAAGCTAGAAGGCTTCCCTCCAACACAGAAAGGCTTGGGGGCTAAGAAGCTTACCAACAGTCCTGGATGCAGCAAATCTGTATCTGGACTAGACTAGTTACAGGGAAGTTTGGAAACAAGCTTAGAATTATTTTTCCAGAAAGCATCTAAAACAGCACTAAAGACAATTAAAGGTTAAGAACCTAAGTGGGTTAGCCTTCTCAGATGTTCACTTAGTATTAGGTAGAATGAACACTAGAATGGGAGAAGTGTCCCAGATCAAATTTACAGTAGGGGCGGGCAACTGCAAAGCCACCAACTGTAACACCATCACTGGAATAGGATGAATGGGAGGGAGAAAATCCGTTTCAGAACAGATCAGAAAACAGAAAACAATACTAGCAAATATATAAATACTAGCAAATATATAAATATTTCAGTCAAGCAAAAATTAAGACAGTGCAGAACTCTGAAAAGTTAGTGCCAAAAAATATACTCATCAGCACTATATTTCCAAAGTGTTTGAGAAGCACTCTTCAGTCAGAACTCAAGGAGACTCTAACAGTGGTACCTTTGATTATTTTTTCCATTGAACTGTTAAGTGGCTGATCTCTAGTATTATTCAACTAATTGCAGTCTCTTCAGACTTCTTGGATGGTGTAGTAATTTTTTATAGTTTTCAAATAAACCTACTTGACACAGAAAGATAAGTAGAAATGCTCTTCTGTTTAGGTGTCGAGGGGTAGATCATTCACTTTTCCACTTATCAAATTCTTAAGAAATTTTCACTTTGATTCAGGTTACACCAAGTTCCTCCGCTATACGGGATTTCCAATGAAGGCAGTCCCACTGGTACAAAACGTAATGGCAGAACAACGAAAAACTGTTCAGTCCACGACCAAATAACAGTTGTAAAATAATGGTTTATTAATTAATTCTTAAAACAACCAATTCATTAAGCGCTTTCATTTCCTCTCTGGAAACTTCATCAGAATGCATTGTACTTGTATGCGGACATTTTTATATATTAACTGCAGATTCATTTGAATAATCAAGTAATCACATAATCAATTCAAAGGTCACTGTTGCTTTTTTAAGATACAGTACAAGATATTGAAGTGCCTTCAAGTATGTATATAAGAAAATGTGTCTAAAAACATCATCATTAAAAAACAAATATGTAACATGTAACATCATTAAAAATGTAACATCATTAAAAAATGTTCCATAATGCCAAATGCCACTAACTGTGGATATGCATATTTCAGCCTTGTTATGACCTCCACATCACAAGCAGAGTGTAAAAACACTTCAGTATAAAAACACTTTGGTATGAAAATCCCTCCATATAGCTTTGTAAAAACTTTATATATATATATAAATATGTATAATACATATGCATGTGTATGTGTATATGTAATCTATTTATTTGGGTTCACAATCCATATATAATATGTATTATGTACCTAAACACTACATTAGTACCTAAAAATTTTCTAAATATAAAGTGCAACGTTAATACAAAATTAACATATTTTAATTTAATTCATCTGGTGTGACCAAAAGTATACTAACAATACTGTTCATATTCTCAGTTTCTAGTATGTATTTTATACCTTAATCATATTTCTTTTCCTACTGTTATTTTTTACCTTATTGGCTCTTAATGCTGGTAACAATGATACATAATCATTCATTCCAGGGGGTGTATTGGAATTCAGTCGCAATTGCCAGATTAACTCCCTGTAACACAACTTATTTTCCCAATCTCCTCCTCTACTATCCCTAGGTAACATTTCTAAAATCCAAAATTTGAAATTGGCTTCCGTGCATACCAAGGTATGTCTATAAAGTGCATTTCTGTCTCTTTTCCTGTTAACATCATACATATGTTCATAAATCCTCTGTCACAGATGTCTTTCCGTCTTCCCTACATAATAAGCCCAGCAGAAGGTACAATAGGCTAAATACGCAATCCCCCTTGTATAACAAGTATGATGTTTACTCTTAAGAATTATTGGGATGGTGGGTATCAATAGATCTCATGTATTCGCTACAAATGTACATTGGGAACATCTTCCACATCGGAAAGTTCCCTTTTTCTTACTCATTTCTTCACCCTTCTCCTGCTTAGTTTTCTCAAAAACATTTTTGAGGTTAAGACCCCTTCTAAAACTGTAACACAAATGCCTATTAAATATTTCTAGCTTATTAGGCATACTCTTAAAAATATCCCACGTCTTATCAAGAAATATGATTAAGGTATAAAATACATACTAGAAACTGAGAATATAAACAGTATTGTTAGTATACTTTTGGTCACACCAGATGAATTAAATTAAAATATGTTAATTTTGTATTCATGTTGCACTTTATATTTAGAAAATTTTTAGGTACTAATGTAGTATTTAGGTATATAATACATATTTTATATGGATTATGAACCCAAATAAATAGATTACATATACACATACACATGCATATATATTATACATATATATATATATATATATATATATATATATAAAGTTTTTACGAAGCTATACGGAGGGATTTTCGTACCAAAGTGTGTTTATACTGAAGTGTTTTTACACTCTGTTTGTGATGTGGAGGTCATAAAAAGGCTGAAATATGCATATCCACAGTTAGTGGCATTTGGCATTATGGAACATTTTTTAATGATGTTACATTTTTTAATGATGTTACATGTTTACATATTTGTTTTTTAATGGTGTTACAGTTTTTAGACACATTTTCTTATATACATACTTGAAGGCACTTTAATATCTTGTACTGTATGCAACAGTGACCTTTGAATTGATTATTTGATTACTTGATTATTCAATTGAATCTGCAGTTAATATATAAAAATGTCCGCATACAAGTATGATGCATTCTGATGAAGTTTCCAGAGAGGAAATGAAAGCGCTTAATGAATTGGTTGTTTTAAGAATTAATTAATAAACCATTATTTTACTACTATTATTTGGTCATGGACTGAACAGTTTTTCGTTCTGCCATTACGTTTTGTACCAGTGGGACTGCCTTCATTGGAAATCCTGTATAGCGGAGGAACTTGGTGTTACTAGTTTTGTTTTTCTCCATTTTTTTCCATTTGTTTTGTGTTACTTTGATTCAGGTTGTTTAGCAGGCATTTTTAATTTTCATATTGCCCAGGATTCTCTCTTGGATAACTTTTATCTCCCTCTGATACTTATTTTTGTTGAACAAGCTCACATTACCCCTAAGCTGGAGTTGTTACATGTCTTAGAAGGTAGTTACTTTTACCCAGAAAAATATCAGAGGTTCAAACCTAATGGTTTCTTCTCGGGTAAAGTCTTTCAAAAGGATATTATTTTTCTGAACAAATCCATAATTTGTTACGCACATCACAGCATATGAGTCAAGTGCTGCAGTGTATTTTCCTACTTGCCCTTCCTTAATTTTTGGAAATATTTTTTAATAAAAAGCTTCATAAATTTTTTAGTGAACCTTGGCCCCCAAAAATGTAGCTTCTCCAGTTATGACATTGCCATAGGGTAACTAACTTGTGCTAAGTCTATAGACTTAAATGGGACACATTTGCGCATGCGTAGGGTGTACCCATTAAAGTCTGGCTGCAGCAGATGTTTTTCTCTGCCTGTATCACTTGAAGTGAAAGTTCCCTGTTTGTCCATAGTGATGTGGGTGCAAGGTATCCACATATTACGAAATGTTTGGGAATTTATGCATGTCATGCTGTGGTACAAAGGTAAGTTTTAGAATGTGGGCAAATCACTTTAAGGTAGACAGTTAATCGAACATTTCAATCTATTCATCTTCTTGCCAGTCAAAGACGACAGCTTATACATACCACAGAAGTTCACAAGCAATTTAGGGAAATCTGATCTGTAGACAAGACAAAAAAATGGATAACCTATTTGCAAGGGTAGAGACAACAAGAAAGTTGATGAATTGTAACTTGAATTTTTTTTTTGTAATGACAAATAGACAAAAAACTCTTGGATGTTTCCGGGCAGTCTGTAGCAGGGTAATCCTTTGTTCCATTAACTTCTTCCATAATGCTTCCTTGGATGATGATTGTTAAATATCTACCTGATTCTCTGTTTCTAACTTTACAAATCGCCTATGGATTGGATGTGACTTAGAAATGCTTATCCACCTTTTGAGGACTATTGTGACCTATGGCATGTTTCCACAGGGCATCCTCCTAAGAGGGTATAGTTAGGGACTCTATCCTAACAGTACTGCACCCAGAGTTATCTGAATTTATTTGGCTACTCACCATAGAGCTGGATTTCTGCAAACTGGCTCTGGAAGCATTTTATTTTCTGTCCACATTGTAGTTCTTTTCTATAGAATTGACTTTTTGTAATAGCCTTTTGGGTAGTCAAGAACTACTGGCTTCTGTAAGGGATGGGCATTTTGGGAGTGTAGAGGTGGAGTCTACAGAACGGGAGCATCTAACAGCTGTGCAGCCAAGAGCTGCTTTTCACAGCACCAGCGTTATAGTGAAAGGATACTATTTTTGTTTGGTTGCAAAGTTGTTCATTAATACCGTTATGAAACTCTCTTCCACTGAGCAATAATTAATTTGTTTTGTTCCCCAACAATGTATCTGTGTTAATTTCTCATCATTTGTGCCTGTCACGGGATATGTTCTATTAACTTCTGAAGACTAGAGCAGAGCCACTTCATGATATAATTTTTTTTTTTTCTAGGCTTGGTTGAATGAAAAGTTTGCTCCTGATCTGCTGGAGAACAAATCAGAAATTGTAGAATGTGTCATGGAACAACTGAATCACATGGTAATGTGAAAACGAGGGAAGCAGTACTGTTGACCTTGATACTACTCTCTCTCAACTGTCCCTGATTATGTCTCGCATTTGTATCTGTTGTAGAATTTGAGATATTGTGACAAAATGGTGAGGATTAAAGCCATTGCATGTCGTCATCTTCTATGGTTGCAGACTTCATTTTCTTAAGAAAATGCATATTAACAGAGTCTTGTTCTGCTACTAAGTGAATGGTGTGTGATCTTTAGAAAGTGTCACAGATTTTAGGGTAGTATGTCCCAGATTTTTGGCTTTGTTCCTGATTCTGCAGGTAACACATTGGGAGATGTGGTCATACAGTGCCTGGTGCCACAAAAACAATTGTAATTTAGGATGCATTCTTGCATCTACACGAAAATCAGAAGTTTAAAATATTCATCTGTGCATGTTCCAAGTTGGACTTTGTGCATTATAAAAATAGTTGAAACATTGTCAAGAATGATCATTTCAGATAATGCAGTAACTGTTAAATGGCAATGATCCTTTCCCATCTGAATGATTGGTCTCTGAGATAACTGCATGTAAACAGTGCCAGCATGCAGTTTCTCCTTTGGGGTTGTGTTGAGACTAGCAGCCTTTGTACTTTAATTGTCTTGTGTGTACTTCTCTGTATTGCCTTTATTCCGGTATGTTTGAAACCAACTTCTGTAAAAGAATGAATGGAATATCAATAGGTGCACGTATAAATCAGTACTTAAATATGAAGAAGTGCTACATCTCAGCAGTGGGACAAGGCCTGAGACTCTTCCGCAAAAATGCAGGAGGGTGTCTGAGCCAGAATTGTCCTCTTTGTTTTACTCTTTGCTAAGTTTCCACCAAGAGAGCATAGCAAGTGATTGTGTAAAAGGAAACTAGCAGAATGCTCAAGTAATTTTCCCAATCCAGATACCGATGTAGGTAAGAGTGATTCTCTAGATGTTCATCATTAGATTACTGTTGCAGTCTGTTAAGGAAAGATCCTGCCAATGACCAGACCTTCCGCCATCTTCCCAAAGCGTTAGGGCACCATCCATTCGTATGTACGACCATTAGAGCTCAACAGTGAGCTTACATAAAAATAGACATATGACTGTCAATATACAGAACTTTCTTGACGTTGAAGCAACCTGCAAGTCTCTCTCTATGACTTCCTAGGTTCAGAGGTCAGCTAGTTATCACAAAGTAAGCAGATAATTACCCCTTTGAAGACCAAGTTTCAATTTGTGGGAGAAAATTTACATCTATTCTGTGAGCATATATGTGTAGGAGAAAGAAGTTTTCGTGTGGATGACAGATATCATACAAAGTTCATCAAACACCTTGTCTTTTCTGTCTACGAAAAAACATGTCATTAAGGCTTGTTCACATTGTTTCTCCTTTACTGCTAAGACTATAAGATCCAGTAATAGTGCCCTTTTACTGATGTAATAAACCAAAAAATTGAAAGATCTTGCAGGCAGCATCATAGACCAGGGTTATGACTCCTTGGACATTTTCCCTTTTCTCCCCATGAAGAAAAAAATTACCAGGGAGGTTTTTGCTTCCTTCCTTTTTTCCTATTTGTCTTGGGCTTCAGTGGGCGACTCTAACATGGCCATATTGAAGCCCCTGGTTCATCTTCTGGTCCCTTCCCTCTTGACCCCCTCTGGTGTTGCCCCTTGTGAAGGCACTAAAAGCTGAGAGATTGGCATGTCTTTCAAGACTGCTCCTATGTCCACTACAGGAGGTGGAGGAGGAGAATCACTTCTGCCAGCATTTAAGTAGGAGGGATCAGCCCTCCACTTCCTGGGGAGTTGATGTCAGGCTGTCAAATGTCAAGGCACTGAGGGGAGTCAAAGTCATCCTTACAGCCATGTTGAAGAATCAGATTCCTGGAGGATTACCAGAAGTTTGAGTGTTTTCTATAGACACTTCCAGTAAAAGGAAGCATAAACTCAAGTGACATCTGCAGTAATGTTCCCTTCAGCTAAAGGGTGAAAGAGGATTGGTTGGTATTGGCCAAAGGCTTATTCGGAGCCTTTCAGTGACTGCAGTCGGGCACTTCCCTCTTTCTAAAAAGGAGAAGTTGGGCTTAGACTATGGATGTCCTTTGCCCAGCCTTTTCTTTAAAATCTACCGTAAGTTTCTGTTCTAAATTTAAAAAAAAAAAAGTATTTTTATTGTAGCTTTCTACTGCGTTTGTCTTTGCATCTTTTTTGTCTCCTATCTTTCCTTTATGCTTTCCTTTACTATGTCTAAAAAATGCACTTCCTGTGAGCGCAAGATTCCTGTATCTAATGCCCAAAAGGAGTTTGTATATTGTTTGGGTCCTGCCCAGTTTAAGCAGGCTTGTTCCATCTACAAGGCCTTCCTCCTCTGGCCCATTGCAGATGGAAGAAACAAAATGGTCCTTCTAGGCCTTATTCCTCCTCCTTCTCCAGCTGTTCCTTCTGTCTCAGGGGCTCCAACCCCCACTGAAAAGTTAAAGGAGGCCAGGGACCCTAAGAAACAGTCCCCAAACACCTCCGTCTTAGTTTTGCCGGAGTCTCCTAAAAAGGTCCCGAGAACCTTGGAGAAGAGTCCATCATCTCCAGTCTCAGCAACTAACCTTCCGCCCTGTACCCCAGTCACCTCTTTGGGGCCAGAACTTGTGCTACTCAGCACGTCTCCTCAAGAGACCTCTCCCAGACATCCCTCCAGGCCATCCTCGGTTTCCTCTTCCATCAGGTCCTCTCTGAGCCTGTCTGAGAATGAGATGGACAGGCTGATGTGGAAGTTTTGCTGTATGCAGATTTAGATGGGGGGGTGGGGTCATTCCAGCTCCATCCCCTATGGGATCTGCAAGCAAAGCTTCCCCTTGCAAAATAGTATCTCCTCCGATCTGGCCTGCTGCTTTGGAGCTCCTGGATCTGTCAGATCCAGGGGCCGGTTTGTTGGGTCCGATAGTTTTTATTTCTTAGAGCGTGACTGCTTTCTTGACTCACTCTGTTCCAACCTGCTTCAGGGCCAAGCACGTCTCAGAGCCAAAGCCTCGACATGGAGTCCGGGGGATGACTTTGACTCCCCTCAGTGCCTTGGCATTTGACAGCCTGACATCAACTCCCCAGGAAGCGGAGGGCTGCTGGTGACTGCGGACTGTCCTGTTCCTGACCCTTCGGGCAGTGGAGGCTTCCTCGGGACTCCGGGAGTCCTTTAGCCTTCAAGGTGGTGGAGAGGGTTCTCTCCGCTCCTAGGAGACTTCCAGCTCCTACTGTATCGGATCTACCCCTTCTCCTCCTTAGCCCTGCATCAGTGACCTCACTTCTGCCACCGGGGCAGCCGGCCTATTAGGGCCGCCAGTCTTTTCCACTTGTGGAAGCCCAGACTTCTTCTGATACCTTCCCAGAGCACCCCACAGAGGAGGCTCCTCATTAGAAAAAGTGCAAAAGGAGGCACCTAGATTCCTCAGAGGAATCTCTCATGACAGACACGGACTTCGATGAAGGGGGGGTCCAGTAGATCTTCACCTGTTGTCTCCTTTGGAGACCTTTTTGAAATCCTTTGTCAGAGAGGTGGCTAATTGGCCCCAAACCCCACCCTGGAGGAGTCTGTGTTTCTGGAGGCTTTTGGGACCGGTCCATCTGCATCCTGGGTGTCCTGTCCTGCAGATCCCTAGTGGACCCAGTGTCTGCAAGGCATGAAAAGAACCATATGCTGCAAAGCCGATACCAAAAAAAACTGGCAAAATTCGCAGTGCCCCTCAGGATAAACCCCACTGGACGAAGGGTATTCCACTAGATGCAAAAGAAAGAATAACTAGCTTACACCGTTGCATAAAAGCTTTAATTCACAAACAGCAACCAAAACATAAGAGTGCTTTCACTCCAACACTAGGTGCTTCATCACATCTCTCACAATCAAGTAAAAACAGCCTTTATATATAAAAGACAATTAAGCAAATTAGGCAAGTACAAATTAAAATCACTGCCTCAACCCATGTAATCTTAACACCGGTTTCAAGAGAATATGATCATTTAACCCCTTTACCCATACTAGCCTGTAGCTCAAATATCCATCTGATTTCTGCACAGTCAGTTCATTATGAATGTCACCACCTCTGTTGGTTCTTACTATAACTGTAAGACAGAAAACTTAAAACAATGCGAACTGACACACTGCAAAGCATGTCTTTCATTTGGATTTACTTATTTTGTGCTTAACCAGCTGTAGCCATAGTCCTTGATGTTTGCTGCTTGTTGCTCCAGTAAATGTCATGGTGGTTGTGCTGGTCACCAATAAAGTACTTGCCCAGGAAAGCTCTACTGTCCATCCCCCTAACAGGGAGACTAAGGCTATGGACAGACTTGGAAAAAGAGTCTACGCTTCTTCCACATTTCCCCTCAGAGCATTGAACTACCTCTCCCACTTTGAGGCTACAGAGGGACTTGCTTAAGGATCTCTGTAGCTCCAGCTCTGCGCCCATGATGGCAGAGGAATGGAACTTCTCCGAACTCAGTATGGCCACTCTGCAGTCCATTTCCAATGCGTCCATGAGGTTCCTCTGTCATGCATTTGAGGGGGTACCTCTAGGGTGACCACTTCCGCATTGCCATTCAGTGTCATGCCTGGATGTGGATGTCCTTCATGGATGCATCTGCAGTCATAACAAGTGGGTTGTCCTGTCGTCAGGCAGCCCTGCAGTCGGCCGGATTCCAAAGTCCGGGTCGGCTGATGTCGCTCTCCACCCGACGTCATCTCTGCTGGTCTTCGGGTATAAAAGCATCAGCCGACGCCATTTTCCCCAGTCTTTCTTGCCGCGTGGGCGCCGCCCAAGCAGAAGCTGTTCGCAAGTGCCGGTCGGTCGGATCCAGAGATTACTTCTACCGAATACTACTTAAGACTTCTAAAGCTAAGTACCCCGTTGAGGACTCTTTCTTGCCTCAGCCGATGTCAGAAAAAGTTAACAATTGTTTAACCTGTGGGAAACAAATACCTCATAAAGATTTCCACTCTTACTGTCTGCCTTGTTTAGGCCCAGCCCACGACGTAGCAGCCTGTTCGGCCTGTGCCTCTTTCAACCGAACGCTTAGGCGTCGGTCGGAGTTTGCAGAACAGTTTTTCGGTACTGATTTTGCGTACATTATGTCGCCGGATTCTCCGACTACCCCAAAACGCAAAGATAAAGACCGACAGTTTCGGCGAAACCACGGCAAAGCAAACAAAACCGAGAAAACTGCTCAAAGTACAGCTGAACCTATTCTTACAACTGAGGCCCCTGCTACAATTCTTGAATCGACCTCAGAAATTTTACCCACTACGGTGACTGACTTATCAGATACCATCCCTTGGATGTCTCTACCCCAGCACGTGGTGCTGCTAGGCCTCCAGCAGCCATGTCCATTAAGGCCTTCACCAGGGCTAAAGCAGCCAAGACTACTAAATCAGTGCCTGTTAAACCCCCCTCATCCAGGCCCTCTTCTAGTTCTCAAATGCTTTCTTTGGCAGAAGATTTAATTTCTTTAATTAGAGGATCTCAATCTCACCCAGACAGGGCCTCTCAGCCCCCAGAGAAGAGACCTAGGGCAGAGCCCCCTGAGCCAGTGTCTTCTGATGATTCTGCTCATGAATCAGACATAACTGACCAGCCTGAGGCTCCCTTTTCCAATTTCGAAGATTCTGATGCTGAAGATTCCATTCCAGCTGCTTCCCCACCAGAAGAATTCTCCTTTGGAGAAACCCTGCATGCCATGCGAGAACAGTTCCAATGGCAGCAACAGGATTTTTCAGACTCCAGAAAAGACTTAGGACTTTTCTGCACCTACCACAGCACAGGCCCTTAGCTATACCTCCTGTTCTCTCTGTGGTGGATGATGCTTTCAATGATGTTTGCTCCGCTCCAGATTCTTTACCCCCAGCCCCTGCCAAACCAGACAGATTTTACAGGGTGCCAGATACTCATCACCACCTTTACAAGGCTCCTCTTGCAGACCCAGAAACCATTTCCCAGGGTCCCAAGGCAGTAGCCGCAACCACAGCTAAAAACCCTATTCCTTCTGAAAGGGAAGCAAGGTCACTAGACAGATGGGGTAAAAAGGTCTACACTTCAGCTACTCTCTCAGCTAGAGCTTTAAACTGTCAGTTTCACATGATACAATACCAAGAGTTTATGCTTGATCAGTTAACTAAAAAGCTAACTACTGATGAATCTCTTGATAAGAAATATGTATTAGAGATGGTAAATAACATACAACAGGTTAGTAACCATTCTTTAAAATGTGGCTATGATGCACTGGAGGCTTCATTTAGATCAGCCATGACAGGCACAGTGATAAGAAGACATGCATGGTTAAAGGAACAAGCTTTACCGGATCATGTTAAAGCTAAGTTGCTAGATGCTCCTATGGACAAGACAAGTTTGTTTGGTACACCTGCCCAGCAGGTCATGAAGAAAATGGAAGAAAAGGCAAAATCTGTTCAAACTGTTAAAGATTTCCTGCAAGTCCAACCCCAAGGTTTAGCAGGAACTGGCCTGCCAAAATTGGTCCTTTCCTGACTCTGCAAGATTTCAATGTCGCAGGAATAGACGTTCCAGGGGCAGAACCCCATCCAGAGGAGGTGCCTACAGTGGCTGACAGTGGCAAGGTAACAACAGAGGCACAGACACAGCCACTGCCTCTACATCAGCACAGCCACAGTGACTTAATCCTAAATCCGCCTACCAGGGAACAAATAGCAGCTCCTCTAGGCGGAAAGTTAACCTTATTTTCAAAAAACTGGCACTACATAACAAAAGACAAGTGGATTTTACAAACCATAGATCAAGGTTACCGGTTTCACTTCCACACTTTACCAGTCAAAAGAGGAATGCCAAATCTACCTCCACATCAAAAAACAGAGGCTCTACCAGATAATGGAGTTAGCAAACATGAGAGCTGTGGAAAGAGTGCCAACAGCAGAACAAGGAAAGGGGTTCTACTCCAGACTATTCCTAGTTCCAAGAAAGGAAAAAAGTTGGAGACCAATTCTCGACCTGTCCACCTTAAATACATACATCATTGTCCCAAAATTCAAAATGCTGACCCTACAGCAACTTCTTCCCATGCTGGGCAAGGAGTCTTGGCTGGTAACTCTAGATCTCAAGGAGGCATACCTGCACGTCCCAATTCGACCAATCTGCAGAAGATACCTCAGATTTCTTGCAGGATCAGAGCACTTTCAATTCTCAGCATTGCCCTTTGGCTTATCTACTGCCCAGAGTATTCACAAAATGCCTGGCATCAGTAATCGCCCATTGCAGACTACAGGGGATTCAAATTTACCCATACCTGGACGACTGCCTGCTACAAGGGGACAACAAAAGCAAGCTGACAACAGATTTACAAAGGGTCATTTACTTGCTACAAGGACTGGGATACACAGTCAATTTACAAAAGTCAAGGCTGATACCATCCCAAACAAGGACATTCTTGGGCGGAATTGGACACAGTACAACAAATGGCATTCCTGACTACAGAAAACAAAAAGAACTTCCTCTTTACTTCTTGGCACTAACAAAACTGAACAAGTTAACAGCAAGAAAATTTCTACAGGCCTTGGGCTTCATGGCATCATGCATAATCTTGGTCCCATTTGCCAGACTACATATGAGGAAACTACAGTGGTACCTAAAGAATTTATGGTCCCAACACAGACACAGTCTAGAAACAGAAATCCCACTAATTCCATGCTTAAAACAGGAGTTCCTATGGTGGGCTCAGGCATGCCAGTCAAACCCAGGCCTGCCCTTCAGATGTCAACCAAGCCAGACCATCACAACAGACGCTTCAGATCTAGGATGGGGCCCACATGCTGGACAAATGCGTGCAAGGATTGTGGACACAGGATCAAATTCACCTGCACATCAACCTAAAAGAAATGCTGGCAGTAAAACTGGCAATCCAAAAGTTCAAACCTTTCCTCAAGAGGGCCAGTTGATGATAAGGACAGACAACACCACAGTCATGTGGTACATCAACAAACAGGGAGGCACTCATTCATA
Source organism: Protopterus annectens (assembly GCF_019279795.1). Lineage (NCBI taxonomy): Eukaryota > Metazoa > Chordata > Ceratodontiformes > Protopteridae > Protopterus > Protopterus annectens. The sequence continues at coordinate 462,610,376 of NC_056743.1, read as the reverse complement.
CCCCTATGCAGAATGACCTTGGAGCTGTGGACCCTGGCACTCAGCTACAACATTCAGTTACAGGCAATATTTGTACCGGGAAAGACAATACTCTAGCAGACATACTAAGCAGAACCACTTCGATGCCCACGAATGGAAGCTGCACCGACATCTTCAAGACCATCTCAAAGAAATGGGGAATGCCACAGATAGACCTATTCGCATCACCTCTCAATCACCAGCTCGAAAAATTCTGCACGAGGACATTCCACCCACTAGCATGGAAAGTGGACTCACTCTCCTTCAACTGGAAAGGCCTAACAGCATATGCATTTCCTCCTCTTCCTCTGATACACAAGGTACTGCTAAAGATCAAGGAAGAACGTCCAAGGATAATCCTGATAGCCCCAAACTGGCCAAGACAACACTGGTATCCACTACTGACGAGCATGTCTCGAACAACATGTCCCTGATGCCTTTGATGTTAACTCAGAACAACTACAGCATCATACATCCAAACCTAAAAACACTGCAACTGACTGCATGGAACATCACATAGCAGCAGCTAATCCAGAACTTTCCCAAAGAGTTAAAGACATTATTCTTGAAGCACGCAGACCTTCAACAAGAAAGAACTATGCTGGAAAATGGAAAAGGTTTGTCATTTGGAGTACCGAAGAGGAAAAGATGTGTCAAACATAGATATGCCTAACATTCTGGAGTATCTGGCGAACTTCTTCATTCAGGCCTGTCCTACTCCTCCATCAAGATACATGCATCAGCTATTTCAGCAGAATACAGCTTTGATCCTCCTGTTTTTCACACCCTTTGCTCAGGCAGTTCCTCAGAGGAATCAAGAATGTAAAACCTCCCAGGAAACCACCATTACCAGCTTGGGACTTAAACTTTGTGCTAGAAAAGTTGACACTAGCACCCTTTGAACCAGCAGCAACAGCAGACCTACAACACCTGTCATGGAAAACTGCTTTCCTACTGGCAATTACTTCAGCAAGGAGGGTTTCAGAACTACAGGCCTTAATGGCAGTGCAACCCTTCCTAATCTTCCACCAAGATAGAGTGTCCTTGAGGACTAATCCTACATTTATGCCTAAGGTGGTATCCAGAGTATCTTTAAACCAGGCAATCCACCTACCTTCCTTCTTTCCCAACCCACAAAACAGAGGGAAAGAATACTGCATACCTTGGATGTACATAGACAGCTACGCTACTACTTGGACAGAACAAAAATAGCAGAAAGACTGACCAACTTTTGTAGCCTATGCAACTGGAAGGAAGGAAAAGCTATTTCCAAACAGACAATCTCCAAATGGATAGGAAATTGCATACGATACTGTTACTCCTTCCATGGAAAACCAATTCCACAGAACATAAGACCTCATTCTACAAGGGCAACAGCCACTACCACAGCTTTCTTGTGGCAACCAAAGACATTATTGAGGCTACTTGGACCTCCGTGCATACATTTGCCAAGCATTATAATTTGCCTCTTTATTCCAGATCCCGAGCAGGGTTTGCCACTGCTGTACTGCAAGGGATCTTAAACACACCATAATCTACCTTTATCCTCCTCCCCTAGTTGGCTATGGTATTCTACCCACTTATGACTGCAGATGCATCCATGAAGGACATAGTACAGTTTTGTACCTACCATAAATGTAGATGTCCGAACTGGATAGCATCTGCAGTCAGGATTACTCCCTCCTTCCCCTCTGTGGTACTCCTAGGGTGTTTACCCTCCTAATAGCTAGCTGTTGGGGAGTCTTTATGGTGTATTTGTTTGTATATATTTACATATATGCTTATTGTTGTGTTTACCTCTATCTATTTGGAAACATTGGCATCTATCCAAATTTTACCCTGCAAGAGGGCTACTGGCATCTGGGGCAAGAAACACTGAGGAAAATGGCGTCGGCTGATGCTTTTATACCCGAAGACCAGCAGAGATGACGTCGGGTGGAGACATCAGCCGACTTTGGAATCCGACTGCAGGGCTGCCTGACGACAGGACAACCCACTTGTTATGACTGCAGATGCTATCCAGTTCGGACATCTACATTTATGGTAGGTACAAAACTGTACTTTGTGTGATTTTGGGGAACCATTTTAAGGCATCATTTGTCAGTGACCCCTTTGACAGTTTTTTCCTATTTGGACCGACAGTACGAGAGAGACACTCCTGCAGTGAGAAACACAGAAAGTCCCTGGCCATTGGAATCCGGTTCTCTACCCCACAGAGGTCCTTTTCCAGGAATCAGCATGGGGGATTGAAATTGTGGTTCAGAAGGTCCCCAAGGTAATTTCCAGGACGCTCCGGGATATTTTTACCCCGGGGCAGAGGGGGGAATAATTGGAGTGGTAGATGCTGCTCTCATGGCAGAGGAGATCCGCTGAGTCAGGGGTCTCTGCATTCTCCTTAGGAGAAATTCTTGCAGCATCCCTGAAGAGTTCCTCGACTGTCCATCTCTGGAGACAGTCTGGGGAACGTTGCTTTTTGCACCTAAAAGCCTGGTTAGCCATTACAAACGACCAATGGGCACAAGGAATTATATCCAGAGGTTACTCCATTCCCTTTTAAACCTTACCAAGCCAAAAACAACACCTCCTAGATGTTCCACCCAATCAGAAGGAGGCGGCAACTTTGGAAATTGCAAAGTTCATACAAGACAGAGTCATCCAGGAGGTCCACCCCACACTAATGCGGATCAGGGATATACTCCTGATTCTTTTCTTTTTAGTTCCAAAGAAAACAGGGGACCTCAGGCCCATACTGGACCTAACTTACCTGAACAAATCTGTGAATGACATGAAATTCAGGATGGTCACACTTCATTGCTCGATAGACCTGAAGGATGCTTACTATCCTATCAGAATGAACAGATGCTCCAGAAGGTACCTACATTTCAGACAGGGAGCCAGTCACTGCCAATTCCATGTGCTTCCATTTGTTCTCACCACAGCCCCCCAGGGTGTTTACCAAATGCATGACAGTGATTGCAGCCCACCTCAGACTGCAGGGATTCCATGTGCTTCCTTATCTGGACAACTGGCTCCTAGTCGCACCAACCAGGCATCTTCTGATTCAGGCCAGGGATTTTCTTTTACAATTGGCCTCAGCCTTGGGGATCACTATAAATCTTCAGAAGTCTCAATTGCAATCGGTGCAAATGATAGATTTTGTAGGAGCCTGCTTGGACACAAACACAACCCTGGCCTATCTTCCTCCACAAAGGATTCTGTCACCTAAGGACGCATATCAGACAAATGCTAGTGGTCCCAGTTCCTCCAGCAAATTTTATTCTCAGGGCTTTGGGCTCTATGGCTGCAACAATAACATTACTATCAACAGCTCACTTACATATGAGAATTCTTCAGTGAACGTTGGTGCAGTGGTCCCTTCTGCACCAACCCCTGAATCATCCTATAAGACTGCCTCGGGTGTGCAGAAATTCTTTATTGTGGTGGCTTCATGATCCTGAAGTCACACAAGGTTGATCATGCGTTCTCCCTACTCCCATCTCCATGCTGACTACAGATTCCTTCCAGCTGGGGTGGGGGGGCATTACCTGGGATGGACAGTTCAAGGCACATGGACTTCCCAGGAGACCAACCTGCGTATCAGCATCCTAGAGATGAGTGTGGTGCTTAGAGTGTTGCAAACACTTCACTGTTTTCTCCTTCTAGGGAGAGTTGTGATTTAAACTGACAGCATGTCCATTATGTGGTATGTCAACAAAGTGGAACCAGGTCGTACCCCACTTTGTCAAGAAGTAGTGAGTGTGTGGCAATAGGCTGTCTCTACCATCCACTTTCTAATTGCAATGCACATTCCAGGGGAGCACAACATACTGGTGGACAGGCTCAGCAGAATCTTCATGATGCCCCACAAGTCATCTCTGAATCGGTCAGTGGCAAACAGGATTTTCCTTAAATGAGGTCAAACTTGCTGCACCCTCTTTGCTTCTCCCCTCAAAACAAATGCAGCAGGTACTTGCCTTGATCCCTCCACAGGGACAGTCACCAAGAGATGCTCTAGTCCATGCTTGGTCTCATCTGATTTGTCCTCCATGGACGCTGGAACCCTTTCCAGATCTTCTGTCTCACCCCTCAGGGCAGCTCCATCCAGATATTCACAACCTGAAATTACCCCATGGTTTCTCCAATTCCGATGATGGCTAGACAGTCCCGGCTTTCTTCCCCAGTTCAGAGGATTCTGGTTTCTTCCCATAAGACTTCTTCCAGGAAGATTTATAAAAGTAAATGGAAAAGGTTTTCCATTTGAACCCAGCAGCATCACATTAACCCACTCATGGCACCCATTTCAGCAGTCTTGGATTTCCTAGCTGGTCTGATCTGATGCTGTCCATTTCATTATGCATCACGAATGGGTCTTTCAGATCTGTCCTCTGATCCAATTTGGACATTTCCTCCAGACATATGATCCAAGCCTCATTCCTCACTCTCCCATGATACCTCACTCCTCTTCAAACAATCCGATCTCACTTGCCACCATTCCAGACAGATGCGATTGCAAGCCCCTCCACAGCTAAGTGAATTTTCTCTGTCTTCTGAAAAACTTCCTGTAAGTCAAACTTTTCTTTTTTGATAGCTAGCTTATCTTTTGTTACAACCAGCCTTCCATTAGGCAGTTTTTTCCTGTAGTTTTCCCTGGCATTTGGGATCTTCTCGCCTTCCCGTTGGCTTTCCCACTAACTTTTACTTACATTTTTAGTTGTATTTTTGGTGTGTTTAGTGGTGAGTGGGTGCTTCTTATCCTGTAATGCAGAAAAGCCTGAAAAACCCTTTGGTTTTAAGAGGTGTTCCTATTGTGGGTATAAAATTCCCTAATCAGATGCCATACAAGAGGTGCGTTTATTGCTTGGGTCTGGGGCACTTGAAGATGCCATGCGATATCTGCTCAGCCTTCAATCCCTGGACCCTTGCCGATAGGAGGAACAAGCTTATTTTAATTTTGGAGTCCAGACTCCTATTCAAAAGAAACGTGCCCCATCTGGTTCCCCTGGGACATCATCTTCAATATCTGAAAAGCGCAGAAAGCTTTCAGATCCGTCAATATAGGATCCAGCCTGCCCTCGCATCTCTCCAGATCAGAGGGGCCCTTCAGATTCAGGAGAGTCAGCGCCGACCAAATCTTCTGCTCTGCCGGATCCCTCAACCTCAGGTCCAAGCAGTCTCTTCGAACTGTTGGAAGTAATAAGAATCCACAGCTCTTTGTTTCCAGAGTTGACTCAGGGTCACACCTGCACAGATTGTCAATCTTGGAGTTGTGCTCCGGTTGTACTCCGCACCGGAGCAAGTTCCCCAGTTCCCCTCACCAGCTCAGATCGCCCGGCCAAGCTTGTCACCATTTCGGTTAACTCATTCTTCCCTCTCCTTTCAATTCTCTCGACTCTCCCACTCTGATATGGATCAGATGATGAGTTTCTTCAAAGCCCAGATCCAGCTGGGGATTTTGCCCTCTCCTACCCATACTGGATCCACGAGAGCTCCGACCCTGATATCACAACCTCTTCCTCTGATCCAGTCCTTGGCTTTGGAGCTGCAGGGCCCAGTATTCCCAAGTGACTGGCTTTGGGTCATGGGATATCTCTTTCCCCGGTTGCAACAGTGTCCCGGACCAGCTCTGCTCCGATTTTTGTCAAAACAGAGTGGTTCCTCGGGGGTTGGTGTTGGTTCCGTCCTTCTCCGAGCTGTCCCTTCCCCTGGGGGCCCTTGCATTCAACAGCTCTGGTTTGGAGCCTTCTGGTAATGTCGGATCTGGGGTGGCCTCGTCTTTCTCCCTTAGGGGCTTCGGCCTCTGGGGTGGGGGGCAGGTTCTCCCAGCATCCCTGGCATTCCAGGTGGTAGAGAGGGCTTTCCTCTCCTCCACTAGGCCCTATCTGGCCCTCTGTGGATTGAAGCTTTGCTCCCATCCATCCGATCCATGGTGAGCCCCTCCCAGAGAGCCTCCATCCTAACCTTCAGCAAGGAGTTCTCCCTGTCTTCAGAGTTCTCCCATGAGTATCCTGTGGAGGAGGTTCTCCAGAAGCGTCGGTGCATGAGGAAGCACATAGACTCCCCCTTGGAGTCTCTGATGGAGGACACTGACTTTGAAAGGGAAGGGTACCCCCGATCTTCACCCGACGATATCTCCTTTGGCAATATTTTAGAAATCCTGAAACAAAAGGGTGGATTATCTTCCCAAACCCCCTTCCTTGGAGGAGTCTGTGTTCCTGGATGCATTCAGGATGGGACCATCTACATACTGGGTGACCCCAACCGGTGGACCAACTTATTTACTTCCTTGTTTATCAGTCTTGGAAGAAGCCTGACACTATGGATCCAATCCTGAAGCATGCAGATAAGTACCTTGGTCCTTCCCAGGCTCGTCTTTTCTGGACTAAAGGTCACCCAGTCTATGCCATTGTGGTGTTGGCAGCCACCAGAAAAGAGCTCACTAAACAGAGCTCTACTGTCCACTCCTCAAACAAAGTCTTGGACCTTGGACAGACATGGGAAACAGGTGTATGCATCAGCCACTTTTTCGCTGAGAGCATTGAATTACCTGGCTCACTTCACTCACCTCCAGAGAGAATCTGTGAAGGAAATTTCTACCTCTCTGATGCAGTTGTTATTGGAGGAAAACTTCACAAAAAGATTTCCACAAAGCTGAACTCTATGGCTTCTATTGCTAACTCCTCGATGAGGCTAATCTCCCACGCGGTGGAGGGACCCTCTCAAGTGGCTGGTTCAGGCATAGCCCATAGGAGACATGCCTGGATGAGACTGTGTGAGTTGCGGACTCCTTCAAGGCATTGTTCATTAATGCCCTCTTTGACGGTTCCTCCCTGTTCGGTCAGTTAAGGAGATTCTTACTCCAAGCAAACAGGAGGGCAAGACCTTGTATGTCATAAGGATCAATGGTAGATGCCACCCCAGAGAGTACAATGTTCTGGCAGACAGTTTGAGCAAGTTGATTTTAAGCCCCCCACAAATGGTCCTTGATCCAGACAGTAGCGAAGGAGATTTTCAGCCTATGAGGCCAACCTTGCTGCAACCTTTTTGCCTGTCTCCTAAACAACAAGTGCAGCAAGTACTTGGCTGTGAACCTTCCTGCAGGGGAATCACCAAGGGTGGCTATAGTCCACAATTGGCCCCCGGATCTCCTTTATGCTTGTCCTCCAATTTCCTTGATGCCCAAAGTTCTACAGAAAGCCAGCAGGTTGAAGACCAATCTAATCCTCATTGCCCCTCATCGGATATAGTTCCCATTTCTGAGGTCTCTCAGCAAATATCCTCCATGGATACTGGATCCCAGACAGGATCTGATTTCCCATCCTTTGGAACGACAAATTCCTAATCTCTGATCCATCAAACTAACTGTTTGGTTTCTCCACTTCCAGTGATTTTGCTAAAATCCAGACTTCCTTCCCCTATCCGTGAAATTATCCTTGCTTCTTAAAAATCCTCCACCAAGAAAATATATTGTAGCTAATGAAAGAGGTTTTCCATCTGGGCCTCGCAAAGGAATATCGACCCCTTTTAAGCTTCAGTCTCTGATGTCCTTACATTCCTAAGCTCACTTTTTCATGATGGAGCTATTTTTTCTACCATAAATGTTCAACTTGCAACTAGTACAAATTTCCACACGGGGAAGGGAGTTGATTTTTCTTCTATTCTTTCCTCCTCCAAACTGTCAGGCCTTTCTAAAAGGGTTTTTTCATCTTAGACCTCAGATTAAAGATCATTCTCCTCCTTGGGATCTCCAGGCTGTCGCCCACAAACCCTTTGAACTGGCTAGTTCTTGCAAGTTAAAGTATTTGTCGTGGAAAACAGTCATTCTTGTGGCTATTACATCAGCTAGAAGAGTTTGAGAATTACAAGCTCTGTCTTTTCAACCACCATACATAACCTTCTTCAAGGATAGAGGCTTTTACAACTAATTCTTCCTTTATACCAAAGTATTCGATCCTTTCTCTGCTGAGATTCTGAAAGATTTAATGAAAGGGGGAAAGCTAATTCAGGGGGGGTCTCAATGATTTTCTAGTTCCTCATTCCTAAATGCAACAGAAACTTTCCTTTTAGGCCTTTATAGGAAACAATACAAGCAATCCTGAAAAAGACAGGCAAACAGACCTTCAGAAAATGGCAGCAGGCTGCACCGACTTTCTTTGTTGCCCCACCGAGTTAACCCAGTCAAACTATTCCAGAATCTAGGTCATCACTTTCCTCTGTGGCACCAGGTTACGTCTAACACCTGAGTTATTCGAATCCATTCAGAAAGGATTGAACTGGTAGTGAAATTCCCTATCTACTTTCCACGTAGTCCCACTACAGCCACCCAATCAAACACCATCATTATTTCCTGTTCTGCATCAGATGCAGTCCCATGGAGTCAGAGAGCCAGTACCACCCCATTAAACAGAACAAGAAATTTACTTGAGTGTATTTTGTACCTTTGTAGACCTTCACATCAGCATTCCAAAACTCACAATCTCTCTCTACAGTCTCTGTTACTGCTCCTACCTCCTTGTACCTCCTTATAGTTTCTTAGATGTATTTTAAATCAAGTTGCCATCATCACATTCCAGTTCTTAAAGATCTCAAACCTTTTTAAGATTATCTGATTGGTTTACATTTTCAGTTTTCTGTTTTACAGGGCATTTGCATTTTTCCATGTTTAGACTGCCTTATCTTTGCAGATACTTTTGTAGATTAAGAATCTCTTCTTTTTGTCAGTAATCTTTTTTATTCTATGGTTTCAAGAAAGTGTAGAAAAATCTTCTGGCTCTGTATCACAGGATAGTATTGTTAGGGCATCTCCTAGATATATCTGCTGTGGTGGCACTTCTTCCTTAAGACCAAGTGGAATTTGCAAGGAACCGTTTGATATTCTACAGTCTGTCTCTTTCAACAGACAGGGACTGTCTCAGGATTCTCTGTTTCATGGCTTGTACTGTTTGCATGATTCCTCTAGCCAGACTTTGCATGAGGGAAAAAAAAAATCAGTGGTTACTCAAATGTATGTGAACCCAGCACCTCCTATCCCTTCAGATTGTGGTGCAGAGTTTAGTCAAAAGGGAGATGCACTGGAATATTATCCAAAGGGGTGAAAATTCATGGTCTGTGAACCCAGCAGGACAAAATGAAGCACATACATGTTAAAGAAATGACATTGATAAATGCTCACAGGTCTTTAAGCCATCTCTGGATCCCAGACCCTCTAGTAGTACTAACGGGCAACACTACAGTTATGTGATTCATAAACAAAGGGGGAGAGCAAATTCTATCCCCCCTTGCAGACTGGCCTTGATATCTTGGGAACTAGCAATTCCGCTCAATCCATCCATACAGGCTACTTACATCCCATCAGAGCAGTATGATGTGACAGACAAGTTGAGCAGGACCAGGATAATCCCTCATGAATGGAAATTACACCTGGGGTCCCTAGGAATTGATCCAGCTATGGAGATCTCCTCGTGTTTCACTGTTGCAGTCATCACACTTGAGTTATCTGCTTGTATGTAGCCCTCAGTCAGCCCGAATACCAGGGACTTGGTATTTCTGCATCAGTTGCTGTTGCTCCAGGTCTGAAGTCAGGTCGTCAGGGGTATAAAAACAGGCAGCTGGCGCCATTATATTAGTCTTTCTTGCTGAGGAGCCCAAAGGAGAGGCAGTTCGCATGAGTGCCGGTCAACCGCTACCTGAGTTTTTGTTTCCAAATTTAATTATCCTGAAGTCTTCTAAAGCTAAGTACCCCATTGGGCATCCTTTTTTCTTGTTGTAACCGATGTCAGGAAAAAGTTAACAATGGTCTTGCCTGTGGAAAGCAAATACCACACCGAGATTTCCATTCTTACTGCGTCACCTGTTTAGGCCCAGACCACGACGTACCTCGCTGTCGGTTTTGTGCCTTGTTCAACACCGGAACTATTCATCGTCGGGCCCTTATTGTCGCTAAATACTTTTGTTCTCGATCTCTGTATTCCGAAATGGCTTCGGTAAGCCATCGGACTACCGATCGTCCAAAAAAACGTAAGGCTAAAGACAGAGACCACACAGGTCCAAAACTGCAGACGCTTCCGTTAAGCTAGTTGCCAGTTCACCGGTACTCAGTGAGGTGCTTTTGCAGCCCCTGATGCCCGCTTCAATGGATTTGCAGGCCTCTACCAAGACCCGTTTGGAGTCCAGTATGCCTCGAGACTCCTCTTCAACTACGGAACCTGCGTATGTCTCTACCTTGGATGGGTTTGGAGCTGCTGAGCAAGCACCGGCTTCTGAGGAAGTTCTTCACACTACCTATATTCGACACAAACTGAATTTCGCATCTTCAGTTCTGTCTAAAACTACCTAGGATCTAAGGCCAAGAGTATGTGGTACACCTAAAAAACCAACTACCCAAACTCGTGCACCTGCTTCCTTGCCACAACATCAAATGCTTAAAATGGCAGAAGACCCTATTATGCTGCTTAGGGGAAGTCAACCTTCTCCTGCTAAGAGAAAGAGACCTGTCCCCAGCAGCTTTAACAGACCAAGAGTCTGACGACTCTGAGGTATCTGATTATGAAGACATGCCTTTATCTGCTTATGAGGATTCAGATGCAGAGGAATCAATTCCCTCTGCTTCTCCTCCAGAGAATTTTTCTTTTGGTGAAACTTTACATACTTAGAGAGCATTTCCACTGGGAATGCCAAGACTTTTCTCAGTCCAAAAAGAGACTCAGAGAATTTCTAGATTTGCCACAGCCTAGGCCTTTAGCAATACCCACAGTCCTGGATGTTGTGGATGATGATTTTATGGAATCCAGTTTAAATCCTGATACTTGACCCCCTGCTCGTAGGAAACCAGACGGGTACTACAGAGATGTTCATCATGTTTCACTGTTGCAGTCCTAACCAATGGGTTATCCGGCTCCCGGTAGCCCTCGATCGGCCAGAATACCAAAGGTAAGTAAAAATGAAGTCGGTTATCGTCAGTTGTAAAGGACATCAAGGCGTCCGATACAAAAGGAGGCAGTCTACGTCACTTCCTCAGTCTTTCTTGCCACGGAGCCCGAAGCAGAAGCATTTCTTGACGAATGCCGGTCGGCAATTTACCTTTTTTCTTTCCGACTACAAAGTTGAAGTCAACTACAGCTAAGTTACCCCATTGGGGATCCTCTTTTCTTGTCTTAATGAATGTCAGAAAAGGTTAGTAATTGTCTTACCTGTGGAAAGCAGATTCCCCATAGAGATTTTCATTCCTATTGTATTTGTTTAGGCCTTGACCACGACGTTCCTAATTGTGATCTTTGTGCTTCCTTTAATCCGTGTACTATTCGTCGTCGGGCTAAGCTTTTAGCCAAGCATTTTGGAGTTTGGCCTAAGTTTGTCGGTATGGCGTCCGCTGGTCTTCAGGCTTGGGATATCCCCCAAGAAGTGTAAAGATAAGGATTGCGACAGGCTTCTGAAGGTCAAGTCCTCTGATGATGTTAGGTTGGGTGTCAGTCATGTGGTAGCCAGTGAGGCGCCTTTGCAGCCCGCAGATTTTCAATCACAGGCCTTGGTTGAGACCATTTCAGAAGCCCCCAGGCCTCCGGCTTCCATTTTGCCTTCTGACCTTCTGCCTGTTGCCTCTTCAGCTGGATCCGGAGCTGCGAAGCTGCCTCTGGTGTCAGAGAACTCCGTTCTTCATTCAGACAGCAAGCACATACCGACGACTTCAGCTGCAACTTTGGCAGTTGCCAGGCCTCCAGAGTCCTTTAGACTTGCAGGTAAATCTTCCAGTCGTAAGCCTGTGAAGAAGCAGGCTCCAGATGTTCTTCGTGTTTTACTGTTGCAGTCATTACGTTAGGGTAATCTGCTGTCAGGTTGCCCTCAGTTGACCTGAATATCAAAGTCTTGGGTTCTGCGTTGGTTGCTGTCTCCTCTTCCATGACGTCAGGTTGTCAGGGATATAAAACATGCAGCCGACGCCATTTTCTTCAGTCTTTCTTGCTGCGTGGTGCCCGAAGCAGAAGCAGTTTGCAAGTGCCGGTCGGCCGACTCATGAAACTTTCGCATTCAAGTTTCAGAACCGAAGTCTTCAAATAAAGCTAAGTACCCCATTGGGGAAACTTTTTCTTGCTCCTTACCGATGTCAGTAAAAGTTAATAATTGCATTACTTGTGGGAAGCAAATACCTCATAAGGATTTTCATTTGTACTGTATTCCTTGCCTAGGCCCAGATCATAACGTGCCTTGCTGTCGGTTTTGTTCTAGATTTAACCAACACACTATTAAGCGTCAGTATATCTTTGCTTCAAAATATTTTGGAAACAGATTTAATTACTCTGAAATGTCATCGGATAGTAATCCGACTACCGGAGTTCACAAAAAACGCAAAGAAAAGGACAGAGACAGACCGTCTAGGTCCAAAACCGACAACGAAGCTTCTCCTAAGCCAGTCGCCGGTACTCAGTGAGGTGCTTTCGCAGCCCGATACCTGCTACTTTCGAGTCGCAGGTCTCAACAGAGACCCATGTGGAGTCCGGCATGCCGCGAGTTTCTCAGAGTATTGTACCCACGGATGTCTCTCCCTCGGATGGGTCCAGAGCCGCTGAGCAGGCACCGGCTTCTGAGGGTGTTTTCAGGCCTCATCATTTCTATATAAAACCGACGCCAGCTTCAAAAACAAAGACAAAAGCAACTTCTAAGGCTCCAAAACCAACGCATGAGCCACGTGCTCAGGCCTCTATGCCTAAAAAACAGATGATCAAAATGGCTGAAGACTTAATTACCTTGATCAGGGGTTCCCAACTCCCCCTGATAAGATGCCTGGGCAAGATTATGAATCTTCAGATCAGGTTTCTATTTCTTCTGATTCCTCTTCTGATCAGGAATTTTCTATACCACCCTATGAGGATTCAGATGCAGAGGAATCCATCCCATCTGCATCTCCCCCTGAAGATTATTCATTTGGAGAAATTGCATACTTTAAGGGAACATTTTCATTGGGAGAGTCAGGATTTCTCAGAATCAAAAAAGAGACTTAGGGATTTCTTTCTTCTTCCTCAGCATAGGCCTTTGGCTATACCTCCTGTATTAGACATTGTTGATGTGTTTTTGGACTCAAGCATGGCTCCTGATTCCCTACCTCCGGCTCCTAGTAAGCCAGACAGATATTACAGGGTTCCTGACTCCCACAAATTGTTATTCAAAAATCCTGCTGCTGACCCTGAAACTGTCTCACAGGGTCCCAAAGGTGTAAAGGCCTCAACAGCTAAGAATCCTACCCCCTCTGATAGATATTCCAGGGCGCTGGATAGATGGGGAAAGAAGGTTTATGCGTCTGCAACCTTGGCAATTAGGGCCTTAAACTGCCAGTTTCATATGCTTAAATATCAACAGCATGTTACGGGATTATTGAAACAGAAAATGATGTTGATTTCTGAATGTGTGGAAAATAAAGAATTACAGGAATTATTGCATGCAGCAGTACAGGTTGGAAAGCATACTTTGCAATGTGGTTTTGATTCCTTGGAGGCCTCTTGCAGGGCCGCAGTTACTGGATCTGTGATTAGAAGGCATGGGTGGCTCAAGGAGCAAAATCTGCCCGATCATGTTAAAGCTAAATTGTTGAATGCACCTTTACGGCATGATACTCTGGTAATAACGCAGAAGAGGTTTTAAAGAAAATGGAAGACAAAGCTAAATCTATGCAAACTGTAAAAGATTTCTTACAAGTGCAGCCACCCAGATTCAGTAGACACTGACCTACAAAAACTGGTCCTTTCCTGTGTCCGACAGAGCCTCACGGGGTAAGTCCAGGCGCTCAAAAGGCTCTAGATACCAATCACAGGGTTCTTACAGGTCAAAGCAGTGGGGGTGCCTCTACCTCCAAATCTGGAGGAAACAAAGCACAATCCTACAGTAAACAGTCTCAATGATTTCCCTCTGCCATCACTAAGCACTTATCTTTTGGCAGCCCCCTTAAGGGGAAAATTAGCACTTCATGCTCAAAATTGGCAGTTAATAACCCAGGACAAGTGGTTATTAAACATAGTATCCCAGGGATACAGATTTCATTTCCATACCTTGCCAATTCCAAACGGTTGGCCAGATCTGCCACAAAATCAGTGGGCAGAGGCACAGAAACAAGTTATGTTCCTCATGGATGTGGGGGCTATTCATCCAGTACCAGAACAGGAAAAAGGACAAGGGTTTTATTCAAGACTGTTCCTGGTACCCAGAAAAGACAATGCCTGGTGCCCAATACTGGATTTATCAATTTTGAACACATTTTTGGACATACCAAAATTCAAAATGCTGACTTTGCAACAGCTTCTGCCCATGCTGGGCAAGAACGCTTGGTTAGTGACTCCAGACTTAAAACAGGCATACCTGCATATCCCAATAAGGGAATCATACAGAAGATACCTCAGTTTCAAGGCTGGTTTTATGCACTACCAATTCTCTGCACTGCCCTTGTGCCTGGCACCAGTAATTGAATTTTGCAGACAAAGAAGCATACAAATCTATCCTTACTTGGACGACTGTCTCATTCAAGCAGAAAACAAGAACATTCTTCTTCAACATCTGGTGTTTGTAAAAAGGCTTCTAACATGCCTAGGGTACACAATAAATGAAAAGAAATCACAACTGGTACCCTCTCAAAAGATTACATTCCTGGGTGCAAGCTTGAATACAACTGCCCAGATGGCTTACCTTACGCCAGACAAGCAAAGGCAACTGACTATTTACTTCAAACAGATGGCAACAAAAACCCAGTTATCTGCAAGACAAATTCTGCAGGCTTTGGGGTTCATGGCATCCTGCATTCTACTAATTCCATATGCAAGACTGCATATGAGGAAACTACAGTGGTATCTAAAAAGTTTATGGAGTCAACATTGTCACAGTCTGAAAACAATGATTCCTCTCATTCCCTGCCTCCAACAGGAGTTTCTTTGGTGGGCAGAGACATGTCACCAGAACATGGGACGGTCTTTCACTCTACCCCCTGCCACCCAAACCCTAACTACAGACGTATCAGACTATGCTTGGGGGGCCCACCTGGCGGGGAGATGCATTCAGGGCATATGGAGCCCAAAACAAATGGATCTGCATATCAACCAGAAAGAGATGTTAGCTGTTCAGAATGCCCTGACAGCCTTCAAGGACTTACTTCATCCAGGACAACTACTGATAAAGACAGACAACACCACAGTTATGTGGTACATAAGCAGGGGGGGTTCACATTCCTACCCCCTTTGCAGACTAGCCATGGCATTGTGGGACACAGTCTTAACTTACCAAGTACATCTTCAAGCTCAATTCCTGCCAGGAAAACAAAATACTCTGGCAGACGACCTAAGCAGAAATCCTATGGACCCTCACGAGTAGAAACTGGATCCACAAGTCTTCAGCATGATAACCGAGAAATGGGGGAGTCCAGACATAGATCTATTTGCCTCTCCCCAAAATTATCAACTGGACAAATTCTGCACAAGGACTTATCACAGACAAGCATGGAAAGTGGATGCCCTATCCTTCAGTTGGAAAAACCTATCAGTCTACACCTTTCCTCCTCTGCCTCTTCTTCCCAAGGTCTTACTAAAGGTCAGACAGGAAAAACCAAAAATGATCCTAATTGCCCCGGACTGGCCTCACCAGCACTGGTACCCAATTCTAAGGAATATATGTCAACTCCCTCCTTGGTACTTGCCTCAAATACCTCATCTACTGTCTCAGCAGAGCAATCAAATTCTGCACAATCAGCTCCAAACTCTGAACCTGGCAGCATGGTTGATCGTGTAGTTATTCAAACACCACCTCTCAGTAAATCTGTGATGGATGTCATTTTGGAAGCCAGAAGGCCTAGTACTAGAAAATCTTATGCTGATAAATGGAAGTGATTCTGTGCTTGGAACCAAGCACAAGGAACGGACACAGCAAAGCCAAATATTCCTCAGATTTTACAATACTTGACTGGGATGCTTGACAAGAGCCTATCTTTTTCATCAATAAAAATTCATGCCTCTGCCATTTCTGCTCATTACAACACAGGGCCTCCTCTCTTTTCTCATCCTATGCTAAAACGGTATCTTAGAGGGGCCAAAAATTTAAGGCCTCCCAGAAGATCAACAACTCCTGCATGGGACCTCAATTTTGTGTTGGAAAAGCTCATCCTGCCTCCATTTGAACCAGCAGCTACTACAGATGTAAAGTTTTTATTTTGGAAAACAGCTTTCCTTCTGGCAATCACTTCAGCAAGAAGGGTTTCAGAACTACAGGCCCTCATGGCTGTGGAGCCTTTTATTACATTTTACCTGGACAGGGTGTCCCTCAGGACTAATCCTTCCTTTATGCCTAAGGTGGTATCCAGTGTGGCTCTTAACCAAACTATTCACCTGCCAACCTTTTACCCAAATCCGCAAAACAAGGGGGAGCGGATTCTGCATTCCTTGGACGTACACAGACAACTAAGATTTTACTTAGGACCAAATCGCTAAGAAAGTCTGAGCAGCTACTGTTGGCATTCGCTGCAGGATCAGAGGGGAAGGCTATTTCAAAGCAGATTATTTCAAAGTGGATAAGCCACTGCATTCGTTTCTGCTATTTACATCATGGTAAACCGGTGCCCAAGGGAATCGGGTCACATTCCACCAGAGCTGCATCTACCTCAGCAGCTTTTCTCAGAGGGGTGCCAACCAAAGACATTCTATAAGCTGCTACCTGGAGCTCTGTTCATACTTTTACAAAGCATTATCATTTGCCTCTCTTCTCTAAGTCCAGGACAGGCTTTGCCACTGCAATTCTGAAGGGCCTTATAGCCACTCCTAATGCTACTTAGTTCCAGCCTCCCATCCATAGCTTTGGGATTCTACCCAAATGTAATGACTGCAACAGTGAAACAGGAACATAGTACAGTTGTGTACACTTACCATAAATGTAGATGTTCGAGTGTATTCACTGTTGCAGTCCGGGTTACCCACCCACCCTCCCCCTTTTTTCTAGAACTTCTCTTTCCTTCACTATATTCTACAGCCTTTGTGGTGTATTTGCTTTTAGATGAAGGTAAAGTTTATGTTGTTACAATTGCATTTATATATATATAGATATATTTATATATTTTTGCTCCCCATTTGGGGGGCACCTGACATCTGGGGCAAGAAAAACTGAAGAAAATGGCATCGGCTGCATGTTTTATACCCCTGACGACCTGATGTCATGGAAGAGGAGACAGCAACCAATGCGGGACCCAATACTTTGATATTCAGGCTGACTGAGGGCAACCTGCCAGCAGATTACCCTAATGTAATGACTGCAACAGTGAATACACTCGAACATCTACATTTATGGTAAGTGTACACAACTGTACCTTTCCTCTCGTTCCCCTCATTCTCAAATGGCTAGAATGGCTGATGACCTTTTGACTCTTATTAGGGGTTCACAGCCTTCTCCTTCAAAAAGAGGTAGGGATGTTTGTCCTGAGGCTTTGTCCTTTTCTAGTTCTGATACTTCTAGCATTTCTGTTGATGAAGAGGAAGTTTCTCAGGCTTTCTCTCCTTTTGAGGATTCAGGCGCAGAGGAGTCCATCCCTTCTGCTTCTCCTCCAGAAGATTTCTCTTTTGGTGATGCTTTAAATACTCTCAGGGAACATTTTAATTGGGAAAGTCAGGATTACCCCCTTTCTAAGAAAAGGATTAGGGAGTTTTTGGATTTCCCTCAGCATAAGCCTTTTGCTATTCCACCTGTGTTGGAAGTGGTGGTTGATGTTTTTCTGGAAAATTCCTTGACTCCAAATTTGGTTCCTCCTGCTCCAAGGAAACCTGACAAGTACTATAGAGTCCCGGTTTCTCATTTGTTTCTTTTCAGGAATCCGTTGGCTGATCCAGAGGTTATTTCTCAAGGCCCTAAAGGAGTTAAGGCTACTGTTACTAAAAATCCTGTTCCTTCTGACAGGGAATCTAGGAACCTAGATAGGTGGGGTAAAAAGGTTTATACCTCTGTCACTCTTGCTATTAGGTCTACTAATTGTCTTTTTCATATGCTGAAGTACCAGCAGCACACCTTGGAAGCTATTAAGTCTAGGATAGCAGGTGTGTCTCAGTTGGCAGAGAGTAAGGATATGCAGGATTTGCTGAATTCTGCCAGTCTAGTCAATAAACATTCATTACATTGTGGTTTTGACATTCTAGAAGCCTCCTGTAGGGCTACAGCTACTGGCTCTGTTATTAGAAGGCACGCCTGGCTCAGGGAGCAGCCCCTACCAGAGCCTGTTAAGATGTACCTTTGCATAAGGAAAGTCTTTTTGGCAGCAAAGCAGAGGAAGTGCTCAAGAAGATGGAAGACGAAGCCAAGTCTATGCAGACAGTTAGACTTTCTGCAAGTTCAGCCTCCTCACTTTAGCAGGAATTACCTTTCTAAGAGTTGGACATTCCCTGATACCAGCAGACAGAGCCGTTCTAGGACTAGAGGTTACAAATCTTCTAGGGGACAGGTGGCTACCCCTCAAAAGTCTAAGTGTTGGCAGGCTTCCTCTTCCAAGGCGGTAAGTTCTAAGCCTGCATTTCAATCTAAATCTCTGTCCAACTTCTGCCTGTTCTTGTCTGCCCAGAGAGTCCTTTAGGGGGAAGGTTGGCCCTTTTTACAAATGTCTGGGCCACGTTCACGGATGACAAATGGGTACTCAGAATTGTATCCCTAGGGCACAAGTTTTCTTTCCACACCTTTCCAGTACCCAAAGGATTCCCGGACGCTCCCCCCAAACCAAAGGGCAGAAGTAGAAAAGCAAATTTTGTCTCTTACATCTGGGAGCAATAGAATCAGTTCCTGCTCGACAAGTAGGCCAGGGTTTCTATTCCAGACTTTTCCTACTTCCAGAAAAAAGAAGGCACCTAGCATCCTATCTTACATCTATCCATCCTGAACTCTTTCTTAATAATTCCAAAGTTCAAAATGCTCACTCTGCATCAGTTGCTGCCAGTGTTAGAAAGGGATTCCTGGCTGATAATGTTGGATCTCAAAGAAGCTTATCTGCACATCCCTATCGGGGAAAGTTGCAGGCAATACCTTCGTTTCAGGGTGGGCAAGCAACATTATCAGTTCTCTGCGCTGCCCTTTGGCTTATCTACTGCTCCCAGAGCTTTCACAAAGTGCCTGGCTCCAGTCATTGCTTTTTGCAGGCAAAGGAAAATTCAGATTTATCCCTACTTGGACGACTGTCTAATTCAAGCAAATTCTCAGGAACAGCTGTTAAAGGATCTAGAATTTGTAAAGACTCTTCTCTCTTCCCTGGGTTACACACTCAATGTGGAAAAATCAAAAATGGTGCCATCCAAAGAGATAACATTCCTAGGAGCGAGTCTGAACACAGCCACCCAGATGATGCATTTCACCCAGGAGAAGCAGACAACTCTTTCAGTTTACTTCAAGGACTTGGCAAGCTTGTCCCAGCTCCCTGCAAGGAAATACCTGCAAGCTCTTTGATCCATGGCCTCTTGCATTCTCATGATTCATATGCAAAACTGCATATGAGGAAATTGCAATGGTACCTCAAAAACACTTGGTGTCAACACACACAAGACCTGGATGTGATAACTCCTCTGCTTCCATGTCTGCAGACAGAGTTTCTATGGTGGGCAGCAGCCTGTCTGCAGAACAAAGGCATGCCTTTTCGCCCACCCCTAGCCATTCAAGTACTTACTACAGATGCATTGGACTATGCCTGGGGAGCTCACCTGGATGGCAGATGCATACAGGGAAGTGGGAATGCCCAGCAGATGCACCTGCACATAAATTTAAAGGAGTTGATGGCAGTCCAGCAGGCTTTACTAGCTTTCAAGCATCTTCTTTCTTCAGGGACCCTGCTTGTCAGGACAGACAACACCACAGTCATGTGGTACATCAATAAGCAGGGAGGGATGCATTCTTACCTCCTGTGCAGACAGAGCATGAGTCTTTGGTCCATAGCAGCATCCTTGGGCCTGCATCTCCTAGCTCAGTTTCTTCCAGGAAGGCTCAATGTTTTGGCAGACCAGTTCAGCAGACAGACCCTGGATCCTCACGAGTGGCAGCTGAACAGAGCAGTTTTTTTTTTTTTTTTTTATTACAGCATCATTCAACGTGGGGACACTCCTCAAGTGGATCTCTTCTCCTCTCTTCTCTCCAGACAACCGTTTTCTACCTCTTTTTTGCACCAGACAGCATCACAGCAGAGCCTGGCAAGTGGATGCTGTGTCCATCCCTTGAATGATGCTGTCAGTTTATGCTTTCCTTCCTCCTCCTCTTCTTCCCAGAGTATTATTGAAGATCAGGGGCGAATGACCAAGGACTATTCTCATAGCTCCGGACTGGCCCAGGCAGCATTGGTATCCACTGCTTCGCAGTCTCTCCCAATTTCCTCCTTGGCATCTTCCTCTGAAGCCAGATCTTTTGGTTCAGGAAGGAGAAAACATTCTGCATCCTCATCTTCAGTCTGTCCATTTGGCAGCATGGCTCATTGTATGACTCCATCCTTTTCTTCTTCCCTTTCCCAGCAGGTGGTTGACGTGCTGAGAGAGGCCAGGAGACCTAGCACTAGGAAGTCTTATGCTAGCAAATGGGAAAGATTCTCTCATTGGATGCAGGCTAGAGGGGAATCTTCTTCTCAGCCTCCCTTCCTCTGATCCTGGAATACCTGGCTGATTTGCTTCAGGGTGGTCTTTCTTTTTCCTCTATCAAGATCCATGCTAAAGCCATTTCTGCTCATTGTTTTGAACAACCCATTTTCTCTCATCCTCTGAAAATGTTTCTCAGAGGTGCTTGCAACTTAAAACCTCCCAGAATGGCACCTACTCCAGCCTGGGATCTTAATTTTGTTCTAGAGAAACTCACTCTTCCTCCTTTTGAGCCAGCTGCCACTGCAGATTTAAAGTTTCTCTCGTGCAGATTGCCTTCCTCTTGGCTATAACTTCAGCAAGTAGGGTTTTGGAGCTGCATGCTTTGATGGCTGTGGAGCCTTTTCTTATTTTCCATGCAGATATGGTCTTTCTGAGAACCAACCCCTCTTTTATGCCGAAGGTGGTTTCTAGCCTGACTCTTAATCAGCCCATACACCTTCCTACCTTCTTTCCTAATCCTCGAAGTAGAGGTGAAAGGATCCTACATTCTGTTGATGTGCATAGACCACTCAGGTTTTACCTGGACAGGACTAAATACCTTCGGAAATCAGCACACCTATTGGTCAGCTTTGCCACTGGAGCCCAGGGCAAGGCTATTTCTAAGCAAACCATTTCTAAATAGATTGCTCATTGTATTACTTTTTGTTACTCCTTTCATGGCAAGGCTCCTCCTCAAGGGGTTAGGACCCACTCAACTAGAGCAGCTTCCACTTCTGCAGCCTTTTTAAGGGGTGTCCCTACTAAAGACATTTTGGAGGCTGCCACATGGTCTTCTGTTCACACTTTCACAAAGCATTATATTTTGCCTTTGTTTTCAAGAGCCAGGGCAGGGTTTGCCACTGCTGTTCTGCAGGGCATTATTTCCTGTCCTTGATTCTGTTGGTTCCTCCTCCCTTTTCTCTGAGCTTTGGTTATCAACCCATTGGTTAGGACTGCAACAGTGAAACATGATGAACATAGTACAGTTGTGTACACTTACCATAAATCTAGATGTTCGAGTGCATTCACTGTTGCAGTCCTGCTTTCCCTCCCTCCTTCCCCCTTTTCTCTTTTCCTAAGGTACAGGCTAATTTTGGTTTAAGCTTTGTTTTCTGGGGGCTTCTGACTGTTATGGCAAGAAAGACTGAGGAAGTGACATCGGCTGTCTCCTTTTGTATCGGACACCCTGAGGTCCTTTACAACCGACGACAGCCGACATCATTTTTACTTACCTTTGGTATTCTGGCCGATCGAGGGCTACTGGGAGCCGAATAACCCATTGGTTAGGACTGCAACAGTGAATACACTCGAACATCTACATTTATGGTAAGTGTACACAAATGTACTTTCCTGACTCTCTCAAATTCCTCTTCAAAAATCCTACTGCTGACCTAGAGGTCCTCTCCCATTGGCCTAAAGGTATCAAAGCAACTACAGCTAAGAATCCCACCCCTTCGGACAGGGATTCCAGAGCTTTAGACAGATGGGGTAAGAAAGTATATACCTCTGCAACTCTCGCCGTTAGGGCTTTGAATTGCCACTTTCACATGCTGAAGAGCCAACAACATATTATGGAACTTATTAAGCAAAAAATAGCTACCTTTACAGACTGTGCAGAAAATAAAGAATTACAAGAGCTTATGCATTCTGCAAGCCAAGTCACCAAGCATACTTTGCAATGTGGCTTTGACGCCCTAGAAGCATCTTGCAGGGCAGCAGTCACTGGTTCTGTACTGAGAAGACATGCTTGGCTTAAGGAGCAGACCTTGCTAGATCATGTCAAATCAAAATTACTAGACGCTCTTTTCAAAATTACTAGACACTCCTTTGAACAAGGACAATCTGTTTGACAAAAAAGAGGTTCTTAAAAAGCTGGAAGAAAAAGCTAAATCTATGCAGACAGTCAAAGATTTCTTGCAGTTAGTCTCCTAGATGCAGTAGGCATTGCCCCTCGAAACATTGGTCCTTTCCAGCCCCCTCAAGACCATTTCAAACTAGACCCAGGGGAAACAGACCCCCCCCCCCCCCAGTCTACAGTCTCAGGGTATGCAGAGATCTAAGCAGTGGAGTGCCTCCACTTTAAAAACAGGGAGTACTAAGCCACCTCCTTATGGGAAGAATTCACAATGACTTCTCAACTCCACTCTCCACCTCTGCCCAACTGCTTGTGCCCCTAGGAGGAAAACTTGCCCATCATGCAAAAAACTGGACTTCCATCAAAAAAGACTGATGGGTCCTCAACTTTGTATCCCAGGGGTACAAATTTTACTTCCACTCACTGCCAACCCCAAAAGGGTTCCCAGACCTTCCTCCAAACCAGTGGGCAGAGGCCCAAAACCAAGTTCAATCCCTGCTCTCTACAAGGGCAGTTCAACCTGTTCCTGCAGAACAGATGGGTCAAGGTGTCTATTCCAGACTTTTCCTGGTACCCAGAAAAGAGGGCACTTGGCACCCAGTCCTAGATCTTTCCATTCTAAACACCTTCCTGGGGTATGCTCACCCTGCAGCAGCTTCTTCCTATGCTGGCCAAAGATGCCTGGTTAGCCACCCCAGACATAAAAGAAGCCTATCTGCACATCCCTATCAGGGACTCTTACAGGAAATATCTACGCTTCAGGGCAGAATCTATGCATTAGCAGTTCCCTGCACTTCCTTTTGGCTTACCCACTGCTCCCAGAGTATTAACAAAATGTCTGGCTCCAGCCATTGCCTACTGCAGACAGAGAAAATTTCAAATTTACCCGTACTTGGACTACCCGATTCAGGCAGACAGTCAGGAAATGCTGTTGGAGCACCTGACATTTGTAAAAAACCTTCTAACCTCCCAGGGGTACACCATCAATGAAAAGAAATCAAAACTAGTCCCCAGTCAAAAGATTGTATTCCTGGGAACAAGCTTGGACACAGCATCCCAGATGGCATTCCTTAATCCAGAACAATAAGCCTATCTGACAGACTACTTTACTCAAATGGCCACCAGAACCCATCTATCCACAAGGAAAATCCTGCAGGCCCTAGGGTTCATGGCCTCATGCATCCTACTAATTCCATATGCCAGACTGCATATGAGGCAACTTCAATGGTACTTAAAAGGTCTTTGGTGCCAACACTCTCAGGACCTGGAAACTGTCATTCCTGTCATACCTGGTCGAAGGACAGAGTTTCTTTGGTGGGCAGCAGCATGCAACCACAACAAGAGACTGCCCTTTACTCAACCCCACACTGCCCAGACCCTAACCACAGACTCATCAGACTATACCTGGGGCACACCTGGATGACAAGTGCATTCAGAGACATTGGAGCCCAAGTCAAATTCATCTGCACATCAACCAAAAAGAGATGCTAGCTGTTCAGTACACTCTTAACAGCTTTCAGATCCCTATTCTCACCAGTGCCCCTGCTAATAAAAACAGACAGCACCACAGTTATGTGGTACATCATTAAGCAGGGGGGAACCCACTCTTACCCACTCTGCAGGCTAGCCATTGCCCTGTGTAACACTACCTTGGACAATGCAGGTCCATCTGCAAGCTCAATTCCTGCCAGACAAACATAACTCACTGGCAGATGACTTGAGCAGAAATCTCCTAGACCCACACGAGTGGCAATTGGAGCCCAGCATCTTCAGCCTTCTGATTCAGAAATGGGGGACCCCAGAGGTGAATCACTTTGCCTCCCCTTGCAATCACCAGCTCAGTAAATTCTGCACCAGGATACCTCACAGCAGGGCCTGGAAAGTGGATTCCCTATCCTTCCAGTGGGTAAACCTCTTAATCTATGCATTTCCCCCTCTGGGGGGGGGGGGGGCAAGAGCCTTGGCCATAATCATGAATCCCAGGGGTGACAAGTGGAGGCCATCTCAAAGTATTGAGTTCTGTCAACCATGTCATCCCAGGCAGACAGATACTGGATCCCCTTGGAATGATACCAGAAACTAAGCCAGTTGTTGAAGTTAATTATTTTTTGTTGGTATTGTGGTATTATTCTTGGTGAAGGTAGGATGTTACTTAAGGCTGGGGTCATACCTGCCTGGGACACATACTCTTGACATCTCAATCATGTCTCTCTTCATATAGTCTAGGGAAGTACATCTCAAGTAATTCACACCAACTTGAACAATGACAGTGTCATACTTGTACCTGTTGTAGAGAAATGTAAGTGCATGCATAATGTTGCAGATTCTGGCACCTGACAGACAATTGACCATGATCTTCTCCTTGTCAAGCCTGGTAAGAGGGACATTGGTGTGTCTCACAGTTGAGTCACCAGTGACTAGTATGTTTGGTTTAATGTTGTGAATTTTTTGAGGTTTTCTACTGTCTTATCGCACTTTCAGTTCTCTGCTTTGACTTTTGGATTTTCTAAAGCTCCCAGAGTTGTCTCACTCCAGTAATAGCTTACTGCAGGATTCCGGGAATCCAGGTATTCTATTATTTGGGTGGCCTATTAATGCAGGTCCCTTCTCAGCATGTACTCTTGAACGCTGTCATATTCACAGTGGCCTTACTTTAGGCCCAGGGTTTCACAAACAATCTGAAAAAGTCAGCAATAATAACCAACCCAAGTCCTCCTTTTCTTGGGGTGCAGACTAGATATCAAACTCAAGCAGGTCTGCCTTTGGTCAAACAAAGTGAGAACTTAACCAGTTACCCTTTCTCTCTTACACTTCAGCTCTGTACTGCAAGGGAGATCTTCTGACCACTGGGATTCATAGCAACATTAATCCTCATGGTTCCTTTTACCAGAATCCATATGAAGAAGATCCTGTGATACCTGAAAGCTACCTGGTCTCAACATTCTCATTTCTTGAAAGCACAGGTTCCTCTTTAGATAAGGTCTTCCTTCAAACAGCAGTCATAACAACAGGAACTGCACACAGCCACATCAGATGAGACTTCACCCTTCACAATCCCCCTAACTATATATGACAACTCCAAGACTGCCCTACAGTGGGGAAAAGGTGTTTGAAATACTGCTGTCTGTGAGACAGGGAAGTGTTTGCCGACTAGTTACTTTCTCCACCTCGCACATTCAATGAAGGAACATTTGCTGAATTGGCTGCAGTGTTTAGTACATGCGATGGCTGAATATCGACCTGTAGTTATCAGGGTCAGTTGATAGTCTTCCGTTATGAAGAGGGATGATCATTGCAGATGTTCTTCATGTTTCACTGTTGCAGTCATCACATTTGGGTTATCCCTGCCAGGGTAGCCCTCGGCCGGCCTGAATACCAAAGGCTTATTATTTCTCTATCTGTTGCTGTCGCTTCAGGACTGACGTCAGGTCGTCAGTAGTATAAAATAAGGCAGCCAATGCCATTACATCAGTCTTTCTTGCCGAGGAGCCTGAAGCAGAAGCAGTTCGCACGAGTGCCGGATGGACACTACCTGAGTTTCATCTTCCGAATTGAAGCCGATGTCGTCTAAAGCAAAGTACCCCATTGGGGATCCTTTTTTCTTGCTCTGATGTCAGGAAAAAGTTAGCAATTGGTCTCGCCTGTGGAAAGCAAATACCACACTGAGACTTTCATTCTTACTGCATCACTTGCTTAGGCCCAGACCACGACGTCCCTTGCTGTCGCTTTTGTGCTTTGTTTAACATCAGAACTATACGTCGTCGGGCCCTTATTGTAGCTAGATATTTTCGCTTACAGTCCTCTAATTCAGATATGGCTTCGGTAAGCCATCCGACAGCAGATCTTCGAAAAAACGTAAGGATAGCCAGAGACAGACCGCACAGGTCCAAACCTACCGATGACGCTTCCGTTAAGCTAGTAGTCAGTTCTCCGGTCTTCAGGCACTTTTGCAGCCCCTGATGCCCGCTTCTGTGGAGTCATAGGACACTACCAAGACCCTTTTGGAGTCCAGTATGCCACATAACTCTTCTTTGACTAAGGATCCTGCAGTCGTCTCTACCTTGGATGGGTCTGGAGCCGGTGAGTAGGCACTGGCTTCCGAGGAAGTACTTTGCAGTACCGATTCTCGACACAAACCGATGAAGTCTTTCACGTCTACCATTCTTTCTAAAACTACTGAGTTTCTAAGGCCCAGGGTACGAACCACACCCAAGAAACTGATGACCAATGTCAGGCACCTGCTTCCTTGCCCCAGTCTCAAATGCTTAAAATGGCATAAGACCTTATCATGCTGATCAGGGGAAGCCAAGCTACCCCTTCCAAAAGAAAGAGATCTGTCTCCAGTAGTTTTGTCTGAACAAGAGTCTTATGACTCTGATGCATCAGAATATGAAGACCTGCAACCCCTCTGCTTATAAGGATTCTGATGCAGGAGGAATCCATTCCTTCAGCTTCTCCACCAGAGGACTTTTCTTTTGGGGAAACCCTTCATACCTTAAGGAAGCATTTCCAGTGGGAATGTCAGGACTACCCTCAGTCTAAAAAAGAGAATTCTTAAATCTTCCACAGCAAAGACCCCTGGCCATTCCCCCAGTCCTGGATGTTGTGGACGATGGTTTCCTGGAATCCAGTTTGATTCCTGACACCCTCCCTCCTGCTTCCAGGAAACCTGATCGGTATTGCAGAGTCCGTGACTCACACAAATTTCTTTTCAAAAGTCCTACTGCTGACCCTGAGGTAATTTCTCAAGGGCCTAAAGGAATTAAAGCAACCTCTGCTAAGAATCCCACCCCCTCAGATAGGGATTCTGGCACACTAGACAGGGTAAAATGTATACACCTCTGCTACTCTTGCTATCAGAGCACTAAATTGTCAGTTCCATATGCTAAAATTTCAACAACATACCATGGAACTCCTCAAACAAAAAGTGTCTTCCTTTCTTGCTTGTGCAGAATCTGAAGAGTTACAAGAGTTAATGCATTCTGCAAGACCTTACACTGTGGTTTTGGCACCCTAGAAGCTTCTTGGAGAGCAGCAGTCACTGGCTTTGTCCTTAGAAGGCATGCTTGGCTTAAGGAACAGCCCTTGCCAGACCATGTCAAATTTATATTATTGGATGCACCCTTGCACAAAGACAACTTATTTGACACCAAGGCAGTGAAGGTCTTAAGAGATGGAAGAAAAAGCTAAATCTATGCAAACAGTTAAGGATTTTTTTTTTACAGGTCCAGCCACCCAGGTTCAGCAGGCATTGCCCCTCCAAGCACTGGTCCTTTTCTGCCCCCACCAGGTCAGTTCAGCCCAGACCCTGGGGAAGCAGACCCCCAGACAGCAGTCACAGGGAATGCAGAGATCAAAGCAGTGGAGTTCCTCCACTTCAAAACCAGGGAGTTCGAAGCCACCCCCTCATGATAAGAACTCACAATGACTCTACTCCCCCACTCCCTCCCTCTGCCCACCTGTATCTTACCCTAGGAGGAAAACTCTGCTTTCACGCAAGCACCTGGGCCACCATTACCAACGACCGCTGGGTCCTCAACATAGTGTCCCATGGATACAAATTTTCTTTCCACACTTCCAACCCCAAAAGGGTTCCCATGTCTACCTCCAAACCAGTGGGCAGAGTTGAAAAAGCAAGTCCTTTCCCCCCTCTCTATGAGGGCAATAGAGCAAGTTCCTGCAGAACAGATAGGCCAAGGTTTCTACTCAAGACTTTTTCTGGTACCCAGAAAAGAGGGCACTTGGTGCCCCATCCTCGATCTATCCATTCTAAACACCTTCCTGGTGATACCAAAATTCAAAACGCTCACCCTCCAGCAACTGCTACCCATGCTCTCCAAGGATGCTTGGCTAGCCACCCTAAAACTAAAAGAGGCATACCTCCACATTCCTATCAGGGAATCCTGCAGGAAATAGCTACGTTTCAGGGCAGGTTCTCTGCACTTTCAATTCTCTGTGCTTCCCTTTGGCTTATCTACTGCTCCCAGAGTTTTCACAAAATGTCTGGCTCCTGCCATTGCCTTTTTCAGACAAAGGAATATCCAGATTTGTTCATACTTAGACGACTGCCTAATTCAGGCAGACAGGAAAAGCTGCTCAAGCAACTGGCCTTTGCAAAGTCCCTACTGACCTCCCTGGGGTATAATATCAACAAAAAGAAATCCAAACTAGTACCCACCCAAAGGATTATATTCCTGAGACAAGTCTGGACACAGCATCCCAGACTGCATTCCGTACACTAGAAAAGCAAACTTCCCTGACAGGCCTGCTTCTCTCAAGTAGCCAGCAGACCCCAGTTATCTGCAAGGAAAATCCTTTAAGCTCTAGGCTTCATGGCATCTTGCATTCTACTCATTCCATATGCCAGACTGCAAATGAGGAAACTTCAGTGGTACCGAAAAAACATTTGTTGTCAACACTCAAGACCTGGAAACTCTTATACCAATGCTACCTTGCCTGAGGAAAGATTTTCTTTGGTGGGCAGCAGCATGCTCCCACAACAAGGGACTACCTTTCTCACCACCCCTCGCCACCCAGACCCTCACCAGAGATGCATCAGACTATGCCTGGGGTGCAGACCTGAATGGTAGGTGCATACAGGGCCAATGGAGCCCACAGCAAATCCATCTGCACATCAACCAAAAAGAGATGTTGGCTGCCCAGCATGCATTGACAGCTTTCAGGTCCCTTCTCTCCCCAGGGGCTCTCTTGATCAAAACAGACAACACCACTGTGATGTGGTATATCAACAAGCAGGGAAGGACTCACTCTTACCCTCTCTGCAAGCTGGCCATGAGCCTTTGGCACACGACCTCTGCCATGCAACTCCACCTGTTAGCACAATTCCTGCCAGGCTTTCTAAACTCTCTGGCAGACCACTTGAGCAGAAATCTTCTGGACCCACACGAGTGGTAGTTAGACCAAAGAACCTTCACCCTAATAACTCAGAAATGGGGCACCCCGAAGGTCGACCTCTCTGCCTCCCACGCCAACCATCAGCTCAGCAAGTTCTGCACCAGGGAGCATCACTGCATGGCTTGGAAAGTGGATACCCTATCCCTCCCCTGGGTCAATCTCACGGTCTGTGTATTTCCCCCACTACCCCTCATCACCAGGGTACTGCTCAAAATAAGGGAGGAAAAACCAAGGACAATTCTGATATTTCCAGACTGGCCTCGCCAGCACTAGTACCCACTCTGCTGTACAGCCTGTGCCCACTGCCACCATGGTATCTCCCTCAGACCTCAACCCTCCTGACCCAGAGGGAAGGAGAATTCATGATTCCTCCAATTGCAGACCCTCAATTTGGCAGCCTGGCTTATTCCCTGACCACTGATCAATCTGCCAACCTCAGTAAACAGGTTCAAGATGTTTTACTTGTGGCTAGGTGCCCTAGTACTAGAAAGTCTTATGCTGACAAATGGAAAAGATTCTGCACTTGGATTCAGGCTAAGGGAGCCTATACGGCACAGCCCTCCCTACCTATCCTCCTGGATTTACCTAGCTGACCTGCTACACAGTGGTCTCCCTTTTCCTCTGTTAAAATTCATGCATCTGCTATCTCTGCTCATTTCCACACTGAGCTCCCCCTTTTCTCACACCCTCTGATCAAACAATTCCTAAGAGGGGCTAGCAACTTGAGGCCAGCCAGAAGAGCACCCACTCCAGCTTGAGACCTTAACTTTGTTTGGAAAAGCTCACCCTGCCCTCCTTTGAACCAGCATCTTCAGCAGAGTTAAAATTTCTCTCCTGGAAGACAGCTTTTCTTCTGGCCATCACTTCAGCAGAAGAGTCTCTGACCTACAAGCACACATGGCTGTAGAGCCCTTCATCATCTTCCATGCTGACAGGGTGTCCCTCAGGACTAACCCATCCTTCATGCCCAAAGTGGTGTCCAGTATGGCTGTCAGCCAATCCATTCATTGGCCCATCTTTTTCCCTAACCCACAAACCAAGGGGGAAAGGATCCTGCACTCTCTAGATGTGCACAGACGGCTCAGATTCTATCTAGACAGGACTAAATCATTCAGAAAGTCTGATCAATTACTGGTCAGCTTTGCTGCAGGGCCAGAGGGCAAAGCCGTCTCCAGACAAACCATTCCAAATAGATGGCACACTGCATCCATTTTTGTTACAAGCAACACTGAAAACCTCCCCCTAAGGGGGTCAGGACTCACTCTACCAGAGCAGCCTCCACCTCTGCATCTTTCCTCAGAGGAGTCCCCACCAGGGACATCCTGGAGGCTGCCACCTGGACATCTGTTCACACTTTCACCAAGCATTACCACCTGCCTGTCTTCTTCAAATCTGGGGCAGACTTTGCCACTGCCGTCTTGCAGGGCATCCTAGCCATCCCCCAGTCTCCTTGACTGCCTCCACCCTTTTTCCTCAGCTTTGGGAATCAACCCAAATGTGATGACTGCAACAGTGAAACACGAAGAACATAGTACACTTGGGTACACTTACCATAAATATAGATGTTCGAGTGTATTCACTGTTGCAGTCCTAGTTTCCCTCCCTCCATCCCCCACTTCTCTCTCTCTCCTTACAAGGAACTTTTTGATATTTACTTCCTACTAGTGGGGTTCTTCACCATATCCTGGCACCCACTTGGGGGCTCCTGACAGGGCAAGAAAATTTGATATAATGGCGTCTGCTGCCTTACTTTATACTACTGATGACCTGATGTCAGTCCTGAAGCGACAGCAACTGACGCAGAAATACTAAGCCTCTGGTAGAGGGCTACCCTGACAGGGATAACCCAAATGTGATGACTGCAACAGTGAATCCACTCGAACATTTACATTTATGGTAAGTGTACACAAGTGTACTTTCTCCATTCACCTGGCTTATAACCTGTTTTGAGGCTGTAGTTGTGTCTTAAGTGGTCCTACTAGGTCATGTTTTAGACTACTTAAGAGGCAAGTGGCAGTGATGTCCTTCAAGGATGCATCTGCAGTTGAAGGAAGCACAGGCTAAACAAGCTGCTACGTCGTGGTCTGGGCCTAAACAAGGTAAGCAGTAAGAGTGGAAATCTTTATGAGGTATTTGTTTCCCACAAGTTAAACAGTTATTCACTTTTTCTGACATCGGCTGAGGCAAGAAAGAGTCCCTAACGGGGTACTTAGCTTTTTAGAAGTCTTCAAAGTAGTATTCGGTAGTAGTAATCTCTGAATCTGACCGACCGGCACTTGCGAACAGCTTCTGCTTCGGGCGCCACGCGGCAAGAAACACTGAGGAAAGTGGAGTCGGCTGATGCCTTTATACCCGAAGACCAGCAGAGATGACGTCGGGTGAAGTGTGACACCAGCCGAGGCCAGACCCAGACTTTGGAATCCGGCCGACCGAAGGGCTGCCTGACGACAGGACAACCCATTTGTAAGGACTGCAGATGCTATCCTGTTCGGACATCTACATTTATGGTAGGTACAAAACTGTACTTTTTTGGCCTTAGTGACTGCCTCCTGGACCTGCTGCCTGTTGATTAGTTGGAAGGATATGGTAAAGGGATTTAACTGGGGTTAGTATGGGAGGGGTGAAGTTTAGAGCTAAATTTATCAGCCAGTAGATTTGCTATGTCTCTGTAGTTTGTGAAGGTTGTGCCTTTTACCACCAGTTCTGCATACTGTTGAGTTTTAGTTTTAAGGTTTCTGACATAGCTGAAGAAGTCCTTTTGATAGTCTTTAACCTGGGAGGCTGTCTTGACCTCGTAATTGGCCTTGTTAGACTTTAATAGACCTCTTAGTTGAATCAGAAAGCTCTTGTCCCTATGAGAGTTGCTCTTTATGATTTTAGCCATGACTTTTTTTTTTTTTTTGAAATGTAGTCTGCTGCGGTGGTGCAGCGGTAGCGTTGTTGCCTCACAGCAAGAGGTTCTCCCTTTTGTTTCTCGGCTGGAGCGCCTTCTGTGTGGAGTCCTGCATGTCCTCCCCGTGTTCGAAAGACATGCGTGAATGGGCATGCCTTTGTTGAAGGTTAGGCGTCAGGCTGGCACCTCGGCACTGTAGAAATATACTGCCAATCATTAGTGGACCGGAGTTCCGCTGTGGCGACCCCTAACCAGGAAAAGCCAAAAGTCGTCTGTTAAGGTAGGAATTTAGAGATTGTCTTGGTTTTGGTAGTTATGGCAGCATCAGTGCACCCATTTACATGTTTGCACAGGGTTTCTGCAAATAATTCTTCATAGATAGCATTTTTTCTTAGGGTTTGGAGGAGCTGTGCATTTTGACAGACTGTCCCTTAATAGGATATAGTTTGCTTCAGAATAGTTCCTAACTGTTGCGGGTTTAGTTGGGTTTTCAGAGTTTATTTTTATTTCGAGGGAGACAGTGTTGTGGTCTGACTTCAATTAAGATGTCACACAAAAGTTCCTGAAGTCCACAACACAACTCACAACTTGTAAGCCCAACACAGCTCAACGAGTCAGGAACCACGATAGTACTGCAGTTAGTTTCTTTTATTAAAAAAACATGCACCAACGATGACACTATTAGTTGAGCGCTTTCATCTAGTGAATCTAGATTTCTTCAGAACATCAGACAAACTGTTTGAATACACTTTAAATACCTTAATTTCCCGCCTTTTTCTGAAAACAATTACCCAATTACATACATTTAACCCTATGCATCACTTATGCAGTAAAATATCCATCTCAAACTTGATTAACCATCTTATCCTTTAACTCTATTGCAAACTTACTGCATAATGTGCTGTTGTTAAAATATAACTTGAAACACATCAGTATTCACAAATGAATCATATTATTACTGTATGTGCAAATACTGCTGTTATGGATTAAAAATATATAACTAAAATATATATGTTATACTAAAAAAATACAAAATTTGATAAATAATTTGATAAAAATGCAGTACAAAAAGAATCAACCAACACAATAACTGTTGTTACATACATAGTGATAGCTTATCTTGTATAATATCTAACATTTTTATTTGCCTCAATATTTCCACAAAATCAAGATTATACCCTCACTAAGGGTTTAGTAGGAATTACTTCATTTAGGCCAGGTGGTGTGTCAGCCTCAAGCCGCAGCTGCCACTTGATTTCTTTTTCTCCCACAATGGCCTTTGTATTACCTCCTCTAGGATTTATACTGACCACATCCAAAATACCAAATTTAAAACCCGTGCATGTCTCGCTATTGAGTATGTGACGGGACAATGCGTTATTGGTATCGTTTCTCTTAATGCAATAGGTGTGGTCATAAATTCTATTTTTAAGAAACCGGTCCGTAATTCCAACATAATAACTTTGACATGTGTCACA
This sequence comes from Protopterus annectens, assembly GCF_019279795.1. NCBI lineage: Eukaryota > Metazoa > Chordata > Ceratodontiformes > Protopteridae > Protopterus > Protopterus annectens. Next base: position 462,576,635 of record NC_056743.1, on the reverse strand, counting down.
AATAGCTAGATATACCACATGTCTAGTTAAACAATTACCATGTTTAAAATGAACCTTAGTTCTATTTCTGTCATTTAATACTATGCTTTTGCCTTCGTATATATACTTACAATAACTACAGCTCCCACACTTCGTAGTACCCCTTTTGAAGGTCTTTGTGTCTTGTATAGCACTCTGCCTTATTTCTATAAGCCTTTTGAGGCTATTACCTGTCTTATACACAAAATTGGGTACAGGGGGGATTTTGTCCTTAATCACTGAATCGCTTGTCAAAATGTGCCAGTGTTTGGTAATAATTTGCTTAACCTGCTGTGTATAATGTCCATACTTCACAATACAGGCCCTATTATAATATTCACCCTCTGTATTGTTGTGTGGATTGTTCTTTGAATACCTATGCCTAATAGTGGGGAAATTTTCTACCCCATTCCTGGGTTACATATGCTGTTAAATCATCCAACATCTTGTCAGGGTATCCCTTTTCTCTGAACATGGCCACCATAAAACTAACCTCTTTAAGCATAGTACCCCTATCTGATGTCATCCTCGCTGCCCTTATTAACTGTCCTTTCACTATATTGTACTTGACTTTGTATGTATGGGCACTAGTGTAATGCAAATAACCATTGCTATAAGTCTCTTTTCTATGTACCCTGGACTGAAATGTCTTTCCATCATTATAGACATATACATCTAAATAGTTTATTCCTTGTCTATCAAATTGGTGAATAAATTTTAAATAATTAGTAGTACCATTGATGTAATTTATAAACTCTTCTAATTCTTGACTATTGCCTGTCCATAAAAGAAACATATCGTCCAGGTATCTTACATAAGTTTTAATTTTGCTCATCCAACTTGTATTTAAAATGTAAGTTGTTTCCCAATCTAGGAGAACCATGTTGGCATACATGGGGGCACACGCTGCCCCCATTGCCACACCTGAGATTTGTTTATAATATTCTCCTTCGAAAAAGATATAATTATGGTCAAGTACTATTTCCATAAATGAGGACAGTAGGGCAATCTCTTCTTGTTGTAACCCACTAAATTTGTTAAGGCTCTGCATAAAGCTGTCTATTCCTTCATTCTTAGGAATACAGGAGAACAGTTCTTTAACATCTACAGTGACAAATATGATATTAGGTGACCACAATTCCTGTTTGAATATTCCCAGGAATTCCCAGGAATCCTTCATTATATGCGGTATACATTTGTACATATGTTTCAATCTTTTGTCCACTACTTTATGTTTCAATCTTTTGTCCACTACTTTACCATATGGGAATGTCTTACTCGCACTCCCTGATATTATAGGTCTGAAGGGTGGATCAATCAGATCTTTATGTACCTTTGGAATGCCTCTTATAGTTGCCAGGATGGGGTACTCAACCTTCAAAAACTTATAAAGCTCTTCGTCAACTCTATTGTCCAATAAAAATTCCTCCAAATAAGAGTCTATTCTATTATGGGTGATACTGACCTGATTTAATGAAGATACCTCGTACTGAGTTGGATCATTAAGTATTTCGAATATCTTGTTGCTATATTTTTCTTGGTCATACAATACTATACCCCCACCCTTGTCTGCAACCATAATCCTGACATTTTCCGAACAGATGGAGTCAATCAATGAATGTATTTTATTAACCATAATTTGGTCCTTTTTCCGATATTTACATTTCTTATATAACTTGTAAATGTCATCCTGGATCACTTTCTCCAATGTTTCCAATGTTTTCACCATAGGTGGGGTAAAGGAACTTTTTTTCCTTAAATCGGAACTTATGTATGCATGTTGAGGCCTATTCTGGAAGAATATCCCTAGATTTATTTTTCTTAGGAATAACTTTACTTCAACCAAAACATCCACCAAATCCAGTGATTTGTCAGGTATGAACTTCATGCCTTTTGAGAATACTTGCGCCAGTTCTAGTGGTACTTCATAGGTGCTATAATTATAAATCTTGACATCTCCCTCATCAATTGTAATATGGGGACCTAGTCCATTGTCTATATTGTCCTTGTATGCATAGTCACTTGGGGCTGTGTTATTGTGTACAATGGCATTGTCTAAAATCTGTGTTATCTGTGCTTGTTCCACCTGGGGACCCCCCTCCCCTTCCGATGTACTGTATACCACTTGTTTTGCTCTTCGTCTTCTAAAAAAACCTCTTCATTGCAATGTTGTGGTACATCTTCCTGAGGTATATCTCTACTATCTCCCTTGTATGTTTCCCTCGGTCTCACTCTATCCTTGTTGTTCCACCTATATGCTACCCCTTGTTCATATTGCTGCATATCACGCTCTAGCTTGTTGCATTTTTTAGTAAACATACTCTTACTTGCATTTTCCGCATAATCATACTGTTTATAAAATAACTTTTCCCATTGTGGAAATAGCTTGTCATCTCGTATTGCATTATCCATGTTTTCTACTTCAGAAATTAAAACAGTCAATTTTTCATCATTGTTATCTATAATAAACTGCATAAACTGTTCCCCAAAAGCATTAAACATGTCATTGCATTTTTTTACATTAGAAGCATTCATCTCTATACCCATAGGTCTTTTGAAGAAACGGAGTCCCATAGGGACTACATGGCAATTCAAGCATCGCCGTAAATACATATTTTCAACTTGCAATGCTTTTATTTTGGTCAACTTATTCCCAAAACCAAATATCATTTGCTTTAAAGAGTTGTAATAATCATGAGTCACTTGCCCCTTAATGTTCGCATTATTGCTATTGTCAAAGTCAAATGGCATTTGTAACAATTTTTCTACATTGTAATGCGATAAGTTGTCATAGGGGCCCTTAGCGGGCTTGTAATGAACAGTACCTGAAGTTTTGGTATTAATGTGGGCGCTGGATTTAATTTTTGCGCCATATGTCTTTTCCGGCGGTTGCCTTTTCGGTTTAGCCCCTGAAATAAGGTAGATATCCTCCTCATTATTTCGGGAAGCCGGAATAAAGTTAAAAGAAGCTGAATTGTTTACTTGAGTACGCGTATCTTTCCTCGGCGTGCAGGTGAGCAGAAATGGTGACGAACTCCTCCTTTGCCCATTCGGGATATCCTCCTCACTCGCTTGGCCAATAGAGGAACGAGACAGCGCTGGTACATCCGTTGTTGTAGGCGGGTTTTGAGTTATTAAAGAGCCCGGTTTGGGTGTGAATAATTCGATTAGGCGAGTTAGTTCTCCCTTGATTATAGCCATCTCGGAGTGCAGTTTATCCACTTCTTCACGGGTAATGGAAGCTCCTAAACCCGATACATCCTGCAGTGAATCCATTGGTCAACAAAACTCACACAAAAGTTCCTGAAGTCCACAACACAACTCACAACTTGTAAGCCCAACACAGCTCAACGAGTCAGGAACCACGATAGTACTGCAGTTAGTTTCTTTTATTAAAAAACCATGCACCAACGATGACACTATTAGTTGAGCGCTTTCATCTAGTGAATCTAGATTTCTTCAGAACATCAGACAAACTGTTTGAATACACTTTAAATACCTTAATTTCCCGCCTTTTTCTGAAAACAATTACCCAATTACATACATTTAACCCTATGCATCACTTATGCAGTAAAATATTCATCTCAAACTTGATTAACCATCTTATCCTTTAACTCTATTGCAAACTTACTGCATAATGTGCTGTTGTTAAAATATAACTTGGAAACACATCAGTATTCACAAATGAATCATATTATTACTGTATGTGCAAATACTGCTGTTATGGATTAAAAAATATATAACTAAAATATATATGTTATACTAACAAAAATACAAAATTTGATAAATAATTTGATAAAAATGCAGTACAAAAAGAATCAACCAACACAATAACTGTTGTTACATACATAGTGATAGCTTATCTTGTATAATATCTAACATTTTTATTTGCCTCAATATTTCCACAAAATCAAGATTATACCCTCACTAAGGGTTTAGTAGGAATTACTTCATTTAGGCCAGGTGGTGTGGCAGCCTCAAGCCGCCGCTGCCACTTGATTTCTTTTTCTCCCACAATGGCCTTTGTATTACCTCCTCTAGGATTTATACTGACCACATCCAAAATACCAAATTTAAAACCTGTGCATGTCTCGCTATTGAGTATGTGACGGGACAATGCGTTATTGGTATCGTTTCTCTTAATGCAATAGGTGTGGTCATAAATTCTATTTTTAAGAAACCGGTCCGTCATTCCAACATAATAACTTTGACATGTGTCACAAATAGCTAGATATACCACATGTCTAGTTAAACAATTACCATGTTTAAAATGAACCTTAGTTCTATTTCTGTCATTTAATACTATACTTTTGCCTTCAGATATATACTTACAATAACTACAGCTCCCACACTTCGTAGTACCCCTTTTGAAGGTATTTGTGTCTTGTATAGCACTCTGCCTTATTTCTATAAGCCTTTTGAGGCTATTACCTGTCTTATACACAAAATTGGGTACAGGGGATTTTGTCCTTAATCACTGAATCGCTTGTCAAAATGTGCCAGTGTTTGGTAATAATTTGCTTAACCTGCTGTGTATAATGTCCATACTTCACAATACAGGCCCTATTATAATATTCACCCTCTGTATTGTTGTGTGGATTGTTCTTTGAATACCTATGCCTAATAGTGGGGGAAATTTTCTACCCCATTCCTGGGTTACATATGCTGTTAAATCATCCAACATCTTGTCAGGGTATCCCTTTTCTCTGAACATGGCCACCATAAAACTAACCTCTTTAAGCATAGTACCCCTATCTGATGTCATCCTCGCTGCCCTTATTAACTGTCCTTTCACTATATTGTACTTGACTTTGTATGTATGGGCACTAGTGCAATGCAAATAACCATTGCTATAAGTCTCTTTTCTATGTATCCTGGACTGAAATGTCTTTCCATCATTATAGACATATACATCTAAATAGTTTATTCCTTGTCTATCAAGTTGGTGAATAAATTTTAAATAATTAGTAGTACCATTGATGTAATTTATAAACTCTTCTAATTCTTGACTATTGCCTGTCCATAAAAGAAACATATCGTCCAGGTATCTTACATAAGTTTTAAGTTGTTTCCCAATCTAGGAGAACCATGTTGGCATACATGGGGGCACACGCTGCCCCCATTGCCACACCTGAGATTTGTTTATAATATTCTCCTTCGAAAAAGATATAATTATGGTCAAGTACTATTTCCATAAATGAGGACAGTAGGGCAATCTCTTCTTGTTGTAACCCACTAAATTTGTTAAGGCTCTGCATAAAGCTGTCTATTCCTTCATTCTTAGGAATACAGGAGAACAGTTCTTTAACATCTACAGTGACAAATATGATATTAGGTGACCACAATTCCTGTTTGAATATTCCCAGGAATCCTTCATTATATGCGGTATACATTTGTACATATGTTTCAATCTTTTGTCCACTACTTTACCATATGGGAATGTCTTACTCGCACTCCCTGATATTATAGGTCTGAAGGGTGGATCAATCAGATCTTTATGTACCTTTGGAATGCCTCTTATAGTTGCCAGGATGGGGTACTCAACCTTCAAAAACTTATAAAGCTCTTCGTCAACTCTATTGTCCAATAAAAATTCCTCCAAATAAGAGTCTATTCTATTATGGGATATTGACCTGATTTAATGAAGATACCTCGTACTGAGTTGGATCATTAAGTATTTCAATATCTTGTTGCTATATTTTTCTTGGTCATACAATACTATACCCCACCCTTGTCTGCAACCATAATCCTGACATTTTCGAACAGATGGAGTCAATCAATGAATGTATTTTATTAACCATAATTTGGTCCTTTTTCCGATATTTACATTTCTTATATAACTTGTAAATGTCATCCTGGATCACTTTCTCCAATGTTTCCAATGTTTTCACCATAGGTGGGGTAAAGGAACTTTTTTCCTTAAATCGAACTTATGTATGCATGTTGAGGCCTATTCTGGAAGAATATCCCTAGATTTATTTTTCTTAGGAATAACTTTACTTCAACCAAAACATCCACCAAATCTAGTGATTTGTCAGGTATGAACTTCATGCCTTTTGAGAATACTTGCGCCAGTTCTAGTGGTACTTCATAGGTGCTATAATTATAAATCTTGACATCTCCCTCATCAATTGTAATATGGGGACCTAGTCCATTGTCTATATTGTCCTTGTATGCATAGTCACTTGGGGCTGTGTTATTGTGTACAATGGCATTGTCTAAAATCTGTGTTATCTGTGCTTGTTCCACCTGGGGACCCCCCTCCCCTTCCGATGTACTGTATACCAAATCAAATTATTTATCAAATTTTGTATTTTTGTTAGTATAACATATATATTTTAGTTATATATTTTTTAATCCATAACAGCAGTATTTGCACATACAGTAATAATATGATTCATTTGTGAATACTGATGTGTTTCCAAGTTATATTTTAACAACAGCACATTATGCAGTAAGTTTGCAATAGAGTTAAAGGATAAGATGGTTAATCAAGTTTGAGATGGATATTTTACTGCATAAGTGATGCATAGGGTTAAATGTATGTAATTGGGTAATTGTTTTCAGAAAAAGGCGGGAAATTAAGGTATTTAAAGTGTATTCAAACAGTTTGTCTGATGTTCTGAAGAAATCTAGATTCACTAGATGAAAGCGCTCAACTAATAGTGTCATCGTTGGTGCATGTTTTTTTAATAAAAGAAACTAACTGCAGTACTATCGTGGTTCCTGACTCGTTGAGCTGTGTTGGGCTTACAAGTTGTGAGTTGTGTTGTGGACTCAGGAACTTTTGTGTGAGTTTTGTTGACCAATGGATTCACTGCAGGATGTATCGGGTTTAGGAGCTTCCATTACCCGTGAAGAAGTGGATAAACTGCACTCCGAGATGGCTATAATCAAGGGAGAACTAACTCGCCTAATCGAATTATTCACACCCAAACCGGGCTCTTTAATAACTCAAAACCCGCCTACAACAACGGATGTACCAGCGCTGTCTCGTTCCTCTATTGGCCAAGCGAGTGAGGAGGATATCCCGAATGGGCAAAGGAGGAGTTCGTCACCATTTCTGCTCACCTGCACGCCGAGGAAAGATACGCGTACTCAAGTAAATAACAATTCAGCTTCTTTTAACTTTATTCCGGCTTCCCGAAATAATGAGGAGGATATCTACCTTATTTCAGGGGCTAAACCGAAAAGGCAACCGCCGGAAAAGACATATGGCGCAAAAATTAAATCCAGCGCCCACATTAGTACCAAAACTTCAGGTACTGTTCATTACAAGCCCGCTAAGGGCCCCTATGACAACTTATCGCATTACAATGTAGAAAAATTGTTACAAATGCCATTTGACTTTGACAATAGCAATAATGCGAACATTAAGGGGCAAGTGTCTCATGATTATTACAACTCTTTAAAGCAAATGATATTTGGTTTTGGGAATAAGTTGACCAAAATAAAAGCATTGCAAGTTGAAAATATGTATTTACGGCGATGCTTGAATTGCCATGTAGTCCCTATGGGACTCCGTTTCCTCAAAAGACCTATGGGTATAGAGATGAATGCTTCTAATGTAAAAAAATGCAATGACATGTTTAATGCTTTTGGGGAACAGTTTATGCAGTTTATTATAGATAACAATGATGAAAAATTGACTGTTTTAATTTCTGAAGTAGAAAACATGGATAATGCAATACGAGATGACAAGCTATTTCCACAATGGGAAAAGTTATTTTATAAACAGTATGATTATGCGGAAAATGCAAGTAAGAGTATGTTTACTAAAAAATGCAACAAGCTAGAGCGTGATATGCAGCAATATGAGCAAGGGGTAGCATATAGGTGGAACAACAAGGATAGAGTGAGACCGAGGGAAACATACAAGGGAGATAGTAGAGATATACCTCAGGAAGATGTACCACAACATTGCAATGAAGAGGTTTTTTTAGAAGACGAAGAGCAAAACAAGTGGTATACAGTACATCGGAAGGGGAGGGGGGTCCCCAGGTGGAACAAGCACAGATAACACAGATTTTAGACAATGCCATTGTACACAATAACACAGCCCCAAGTGACTATGCATACAAGGACAATATAGACAATGGACTAGGTCCCCATATTACAATTGATGAGGGAGATGTCAAGATTTATAATTATAGCACCTATGAAGTACCACTAGAACTGGCGCTAGTATTCTCAAAAGGCATGAAGTTCATACCTGACAAATCACTGGATTTGGTGGATGTTTTGGTTGAAGTAAAGTTATTCCTAAGAAAAATAAATCTAGGGATATTCTTCCAGAATAGGCCTCAACATGCATACATAAGTTCCGATTTAAGGAAAAAAAGTTCCTTTACCCCACCTATGGTGAAAACATTGGAAACATTGGAGAAAGTGATCCAGGATGACATTTACAAGTTATATAAGAAATGTAAATATCGGAAAAAGGACCAAATTATGGTTAATAAAATACATTCATTGATTGACTCCATCTGTTCGGAAAATGTCAGGATTATGGTTGCAGACAAGGGTGGGGGTATAGTATTGTATGACCAAGAAAAATATAGCAACAAGATATTCGAAATACTTAATGATCCAACTCAGTACGAGGTATCTTCATTAAATCAGGTCAATATCGCCCATAATAGAATAGACTCTTATTTGGAGGAATTTTTATTGGACAATAGAGTTGACGAAGCGCTTTATAAGTTTTTGAAGGTTGAGTACCCCATCCTGGCAACTATAAGAGGCATTCCAAAGGTACATAAAGATCTGATTGATCCACCCTTCAGACCTATAATATCAGGGAGTGCGAGTAAGACATTCCCATATGGTAAAGTAGTGGACAAAAGATTGAAACATATGTACAAATGTATACCGATATAATGAAGGATTCCTGGGAATTCCTGGGAATATTCAAACAGGAATTGTGGTCACCTAATATCATATTTGTCACTGTAGATGTTAAAGAACTGTTCTCCTGTATTCCTAAGAATGAAGGAATAGACAGCTTTATGCAGAGCCTTAACAAATTTAGTGGGTTACAAGAAGAAGAGATTGCCCTACTGTCCTCATTTATGGAAATAGTACTTGACCATAATTATATCTTTTTCGAAGGAGAATATTATAAACAAATCTCAGGTGTGGCAATGGGGGCAGCGTGTGCCCCCATGTATGCCAACATGGTTCTCCTAGATTGGGAAACAACTTAAAACTTATGTAAGATACCTGGACGATATGTTTCTTTTATGGACAGGCAATAGTCAAGAATTAGAAGAGTTTATAAATTACATCAATGGTACTACTAATTATTTAAAATTTATTCATCAATTTGATAGACAAGGAATAAACTATTTAGATGTATATGTCTATAATGATGGAAAGACATTTCAGTCCAGGATACATAGAAAAGAGACTTATAGCAATGGTTATTTGCATTACACTAGTGCCCATACATACAAAGTCAAGTACAATATAGTGAAAGGACAGTTAATAAGGGCAGCGAGGATGACATCAGATAGGGGTACTATGCTTAAAGAGGTTAGTTTTATGGTGGCCATGTTCAGAGAAAAGGGATACCCTGACAAGATGTTGGATGATTTAACAGCATATGTAACCCAGGAATGGGGTAGAAAATTTCCCCCACTATTAGGCATAGGTATTCAAAAGAACAATCCACACAACAATACAGAGGGTGAATATTATAATAGGGCCTGTATTGTGAAGTATGGACATTATACACAGCAGGTTAAGCAAATTATTACCAAACACTGGCACATTTTGACAAGCGATTCAGTGATTAAGGACAAAATCCCCTGTACCCAATTTTGTGTATAAGACAGGTAATAGCCTCAAAAGGCTTATAGAAATAAGGCAGAGTGCTATACAAGACACAAAGACCTTCAAAAGGGGTACTACGAAGTGTGGGAGCTGTAGTTATTGTAAGTATATATACGAAGGCAAAAGCATAGTATTAAATGACAGAAATAGAACTAAGGTTCATTTTAAACATGGTAATTGTTTAACTAGACATGTGGTATATCTAGCTATTTGTGACACATGTCAAAGTTATTATGTTGGAATGACGGACCGGTTTCTTAAAAATAGAATTTATGACCACACCTATTGCATTAAGAGAAACGATACCAATAACGCATTGTCCCGTCACATACTCAATAGCGAGACATGCACGGGTTTTAAATTTGGTATTTTGGATGTGGTCAGTATAAATCCTAGAGGAGGTAATACAAAGGCCATTGTGGGAGAAAAAGAAATCAAGTGGCAGCTGCGGCTTGAGGCTGCCACACCACCTGGCCTAAATGAAGTAATTCCTACTAAACCCTTAGTGAGGGTATAATCTTGATTTTGTGGAAATATTGAGGCAAATAAAAAATGTAAGATATTATACAAGATAAGCTATCACTATGTATGTAACAACAGTTATTGTGTTGGTTGATTCTTTTTGTACTGCATTTTTATCAAATTATTTATCAAATTTTGTATTTTTTTAGTATAACATATATATTTTAGTTATATATTTTTTAATCCATAACAGCAGTATTTGCACATACAGTAATAATATGATTCATTTGTGAATACTGATGTGTTTCCAAGTTATATTTTAACAACAGCACATTATGCAGTAAGTTTGCAATAGAGTTAAAGGATAAGATGGTTAATCAAGTTTGAGATGGATATTTTACTGCATAAGTGATGCATAGGGTTAAATGTATGTAATTGGGTAATTGTTTTCAGAAAAAGGCGGGAAATTAAGGTATTTAAAGTGTATTCAAACAGTTTGTCTGATGTTCTGAAGAAGTCTAGATTCACTAGATGAAAGCGCTCAACTAATAGTGTCATCGTTGGTGCATGGTTTTTTAATAAAAGAAACTAACTGCAGTACTATCGTGGTTCCTGACTCGTTGAGCTGTGTTGGGCTTACAAGTTGTGAGTTCAATTAAGATGTGCCAGCGGCGGTGGGGTGCAAAGCTCTTCCATGTTTGTAAGTACTAGGTCCAATATGCTTGATCCTTTGGTTGGAGAGTGAGCCATCTGCTCTGGGTGTTTGTGTTGATATAGTCCAGGAAATGTTAACACCGTGCATTAGAGGGAGTTTGTTTCCCAGTCTATACAAGGATAGTTAGTCTCTCATGAACAGGGTATTTTGTTTGACGGTATGTGCCTGTAGTGGGTCTGAGTAGGAGTTTTGATCTTTGTGGGTCATAGAGGGTGACCTGTAGCTGGCCAGGACATAGTAAGGAACCTTGTCTAGTGAGACTTTGATGTGGATGAACTTCAGGAGATCATCATGTTTAACCAACCTCCACCTTTAGCCCTGCCACTGCTGGAGTACTTTCTGCACCTTTAAACCAAGTATTGGTAGTATCACAGATGTCTACCTTCTGTAATGTGAGTAGAGCTTGTAGGGTGTGGAGTTTATTTTGGCTCCTAGCATTGATTAGCAATATCTTAAGGATGCTTTGAGTTTTTTTTCTGTCTGTGTTGGTAGTTTTGTCATTTTGACACTACCCGAAAAAAGCTTCAGGGGGGTGGATAAGTTTTAGCCAATATCTGAAAGCCCCAGGTGGGTGGGGGGTGGTATGTGGTACCATCCTTGGCAAAGTAAAGCGGTCTGTTAACCATGTACTCCCATGTTGATAGAAATTATATTCTTTTGGAGTGACACCAGAAACTGAGCCATTTATTAAAAACATTTTCTGTTTATACTGTGGTATCATCCTTGGTGAAGGTAGAATGCTGCTCAATGCCAGGCACTTACCTGCCTTTGACATGTATTCCAAGAGATATTACCATAATGTCTCTGTTCATATACTCCAGTCATTTACACCCCCATAGACTATGATAGGATCCCAGTGGTTCCTGTGGTGCAGAGACTTGAGTGTGCTGATGATGATGATGCAGATTCTAGTGCCAAGTAGGCAACTAACCATTATCTTCTCCTTGCCCTGCCTCATGAGTGGTATGTATGTATCATACAATAGAATACTCTGTGTGAGATTACTAGGTAAAGTGCTTGCTTGCCTTATGGGCTTTATTCTTGAGGGATCATTGGGTGTATGCTTATGTGTGATTGCTAGGTGTTGCTTTTGGTGTGTGATTTAGTGATTGCTAAGGATAGGTGTTGCAGTTTGACGGCTTAGGAGGTGTTTGAGGTTTGGAGAGGTTTCTTTAGAGTGCCTCAACATGAGAAGGTCTATATGTGGTGTGGTGTGTGTGTTCTTGATGATAACCTTGTTTGTAAGGTTCTTTAATTGTTAAAAGGTTGTCGGAGTACATGAGACAATTGCTTTCTTCCTCAGAATGCCCATATTTACTAAGCTGGCCACAGAGACATTAGGAAATTGCAAATGCATGTTGTCAGGACCTGTGTTGGGGATGGGCTATCATGGTTTAGGGTTTTGATTTTACATGCATCACCTGACTGGTGTATAGGGTGAAGGCTAGATGTTAATGTCAAAACAGCAGCAAAATCATAGCACTAACTAGCTGCTTTAAGCTTATGTCCATGCATAGCTTTTCAGTGTTATGGGTTAAAGTCCTAAATATTAGCTTTGTATGTGTGCTACTATACAGGGTACTGTTAACTGCCACTGAGCTGCGAACAGTTTTGTGAAAACATGCCTAATTTATAGCAGACAGAAAAAAGTTGAAAAGTAACTGCCATGCCGTCTGGTCAATAAACAACTACACTTTGGGCTCCCTGGAGTGCTTCCCAACACAGAGAGACCAGGTAAACACCTTCTGCCACAAGATGGATGATCCTACAACAACTTAATGTAAAATCACAGCAAATGTAGCTCCCAAGTGCAGATGAACACTGAGCTAAGTTCCTAAAAAGCCCACTGGCTAATGAAACCTTTTTACTTTAAGCCTTCTTGTGTGTTTATTAACTCGGACTAACCAGGCTACTTTACGGCTGCCACTAGAGTAACAGTCCCAGTCTTATTGAGAAAACACAGCTTGGCAAGCCAAATGTAAAAAGGTACCAAATGGCTACAAGTAATTCTCACTTTAAGCCACCTTATGCGTTCTCAACTCAGACAAGACCTGGTACCTTTCTACACCCACGAAAAAAGATAACCACGATGGAATAATCACTTTAATAACAGCAAGAAAATCTTTCACCAAGAAGGCTTCTTCTGGCTTTTATATACAAAGAAAAAACTACTGAAAGGTTATAAAGCTACTAAGCAGTCCCATGACATGGTTAATAAGAACTCCAATTAAAAATTAAAGCTAAAGCATCTATTTATAAGGTTAAATCTACTATATAAACTCATCCATCCTTAAATAAGCAATTATAATAGCATCACAATGAAAACACTTAAAACTGTTATATATAAAAATATTGTATAAAATCTATTAAAACACATGACTATTTTTAAAAACATATCAAACCCGTTCATGCAACATTTTTAAGAGGTTTCAAAGAAAATGTACCATTTAATCCCAGGGGTAAGTGAGTTTTTAATCTAATAATCTATTTCATCTCTTTGTGTTCAGTAAGTAACTTTAGGTTACCTCCACACAAAGGGAAGTGTATAACTTTCAATATATCAAACATAAAAATATGATCTTCACCATTATCAACAACATGCTTATATAGAGCATTAGTATTCTTCTTGCATCTAATTTCTGAAAGATGATGATCTATGCGTTCTTTGAGCTTGCGATTCATCATGACCACATAGTAACTATTACATGAGTTACACAAAGCAATATATATCACATTTTGAGTATCACAATTTCCATAAGCATTCAACAGAAATTCAGACCCTAGAAGGGGATGCTTGAATGACTTATTGCCATAAATATAATTACAATAACTACACATATTGCATTTATATGTGCCCTTCCGTACACACTGAAATGTATGGAAACTTTTAGGCTGCTCCTTGTAGCATAAAATATGCTTATAGGTTCATAGGTAGGTACTAGGCTATCTGCCCGAGGGCATTTATAAGCCTAGCCAGAGTGTGTTGGCTTTCACCACCCCATTGATTAATTAACTCAGCCTCTGTCAAGCAGAGCCCATGAAGTGATCCTAGGGGTGTATTTTCTGTTACCCATCCACTCGTCAAGGCTTCTCTTGAAGAGTGTTAGTGATGGGCTCTGCCTAATGTAGTTAGGTAGTTTGCTCCAAAGCATGGGGAGTCTCTGTGACAGGAATCTATCCTTCCAGCAAGTTCTGTTTATTGTTGTGGCGAGGTTTAGCTCACTAGAGCGTGTGTCTCGCAGTGACTTGAATTTCTTTAGGTGGTGAATGTCCATCAATTCTGAGTTGGACATGGCTTTGTAAGTCAGGCAGAGATCACCTATGAGTAAGCGATAAGCCACTGAGTACAGCTGGAGTTTTTTCGGTCGGGCTGCATAGGACATATGTTTGAGGCCAGTGATCCTCTTGGTGAGGTGCTTTTGTGGTCTTTCCAGCTGTTGGAAGTGTCTTGTGAGGTACATCTCAAATGAGGCATTGTACTCTGTGATGGGTCTAATGAGTGACTAGTAGAGGAGCACTATAACCTCTTTATTTCTAGATGCAAACCCCTTCATAATTAGATGGGCCACATAGAAGTATTTCCTAACTACTTTGGCAATGTGACTGTCAAAGAAGAGATTACTATCTACCTGGGTCCCCAGATCTCTTACTACCTCTTCTGTATTAAGGGGCTGCCGCCTATGTGATAATTCGTGGGTGTTTTGTTTTTCCCAAACGGGATGACTATGTATTTTTTGGCATTTAGCTTGAGGCCATGACTTTGACACCAGGTGTCTGTCTCAGTAAGGCCTTTTTGAAGGATGCCCGTGTCAGCTGCTGAGTCAGTTATGGCTCCCAGTTTGCAGTCATCGGCGAACTTGGTTAGCCATAGTCCTCCTGTGTTTGCCTGTACTTCTGAGAAATATATGCCGAACAGTAGGGGTCCCAGAACCGAGCCTTGCGGGACACCACTTGTGACTGGTTTAGAGTCGGACCTGGAGCCCACTATTCTTACCATGTGAGTTCTGTCTGTAAGCCAGTTGGCAACCCATCTTGTGACATAGGGGTTTATGTTCAGGCTGGTGAGTTTTTCTATAATACCCGAGTGTGGAATGGTGTTGAACGCCTTGGCGCGATCAAGGTAGGCTGTGTGAACCACCTTTCCCTCGTCTATGGCCTTGGTGACTGTCTAGAAGAAGTCAACCAGGTTTAGTAGGCATGATATGCCCTTAACAAAGCTGAAATGGGTCGGGTCAAGTGTTTGGAGGTTCCCAATGTCTTTGTTAATGAGGTCCATGATGATGCGCTCCATAGCCTTGCAGACCAGGCTAGTCAGGCTTATGGGGCGATAGTTACCAGGGTCAGTTATGGCCCATCCTTTGTGGAGCGGAATAACCGTTGCTGTGTTCCATTCTATGGGCATGTAGCCTGTGGAGAGGCTGAGGTTGAACAGTGTGTTTAGGTGGAGGGGTTAGTTCTATTTGTAGTTCGTGCAAGACGCAGCCTGGGACACCTTCTGGCCCCATTGATGCTGTGTTTTTGGCTTTTAAAAGGGCTGATATCACCTGTGCTTCTGTGATTTCCGGGACACTACACTTGTCCGGTATTGTTGTGGGCCCTTTTGAAGGCCAGAGGGAGGTGAAGTTTGCACTGAATTTATCTGCCAGGATGTTGGCAATATCAGTAGGTTCAGTATATTTTGTGCTATTTTGCACTAGCTCAGAGCATATCTGCGAGTTGCCACTTAGATTCTTGACATAGCTAAAGAAGGCTTTGTGGTTATCTTTTGAATCCTTGACTATTTTTCTTTCGAAATTAGCCTTGGAGGATTTTATGAGGGACCTTAGTTTCTTACTGATACTGATCAGGGATGTCTTCCTTCTTGGGATTTGCTTTTTTTCTGAGCTAGTTTACTCCTTTTGTTGTATGACCTGTTTATGGCAGGGGTCCACCAGACTGGTTTCCTTCTCTTAGGGGAGTGGGTTTTGCTAGGGATCTCACAATCCATGCATCCTTGTAGGTGCTCATAGAATGCAGTTGTAAAGGATTCTGCATCTTGGGTAGTGTTATCCTTTAGCGTGGGGGCTGTGAAACTTACCACCTCTGCCTTAAGTAAGGTGAAGTTTGCTTTATAAAAGTTTTTCACTGTGGTTTCCTTGGTTGGGGGTGGTGGTGGGGTGCGGACATCCAGGGTGATTAGTTTATGGTCTGATCTAACCAGTGACAGGTTGACCTCCGGTACGGAACACCTGTCGCCGATGTTGCTGATGACCAAGTCCAATATGTTGTGGCCTCTGGTAGGGGAGTTTACCAGCTGATCCAGGGCATTTGAGTTGATAAATTCCAGGAACTGTTGAGCCTGGGAGTTTGTACTCCAGTAGTTTTCCCAGTTAATGGTAGGGTAATTGAAATCGCCCAATATCAGGGTGTTCAGTACGGCCTTCATGGTTTCCAGTGTCTCCAGAAAGGCGGAACGGTGGTCCTGGGTCATGGAGGGTGATCTGTAGCAGGCCACAGTTTGCATTGCAGATTTGCCCGATGTTAGTTGCACATGGATGATCTCAGAGGTATCATATTGCGCCACTAACCTGGAGGTGTGGGTATCCTTGATGAATATGGATACACCCCCTCCTTTTGTGTTTCGGTCCGTATTCTGTGGCCGAAATGTGTGGTATGAGTTGTAGCCCAGTAGTGCTGGAGTACTCTCTGGAGCCTTGAACCAGGTTTCAATTACTGCACAGATGTCGACGTTCTCCATACTTAGAAGTGCTTCGAGTGCATGCATTTTGAGATTTAAACTCCTGGTGTTGAGTAGCTTAACCCTCATTTTTTTACTTGTTCAGTTTACGGAGGTGGGTTTGAATTTTAAGCGTTGCCTAAAAAAGGCACTATGGGGGCAGCAAGAGCCTTGGCCAGTATTTGAAAGCCAAGGGGTGACAGGTGCAAGTCTTCTCTTGCGAAGCAACGCGGTTTGTCGAGCATGTCATCCCAGGCTGACAGACACTGGATCCCCTTTGAATGACACCAGAAGCTTAGCCAATTGTTGAAATTGATCATTTTTTCTTTATACTGAGGTATCATTCTTGGTGAGGGCAGGATGCTACTCAGGGTCAGGGTCATACCCGCCTGGACTGTATGATCAGAGAGCTCTTCCATGTCTCTTTTTATGTAGTCCAGGAAGGTACGTCTCAGATCATTCACAGTCATGTTTGTACTTGTTCTGGAGTGACCTGAGTGCTTGTGTTATTTGGCGGATTCTGGCTCCCGACAGGCAGCCAACAGTAACCTTCTCCTTGTCCAGCCTAGTGAGTGGGGCTTCAGTGTGCCCGACTATTGAGTCACCTATTACTAGTTTGTTAGGTATGTTATTTCGCCTTAAGGGCTGTGATTGTGCGGCACATTGATTATGTTTTTTGTGTTGTCTGGTTTGTAATGAGAGGTGCAGATTCTGTGGGTGTCTGCTTTGGAGCTCAATGACGCTTTTGCAGGTTTTTATTTAGAGCCTCCGAGTATGATTTTTGTGTATTTGTGTATTTTTTGCCAGTGCTGGTTTAGTAGGTCTGTGTGAGGCTGGAGGTGTGGTGCAAGTGTTAACCTTCTCCTCATGACTGACTGTTCCAGTCTTGGGTGGAGAGACCTTCGCCTCCAGTTTGGCTGTATAATTGCATCTTTCGCATAAATGAGTGTTTTGTGGTAGGAGGAGAGGGCTGTCTGTGTGTGTGAGGCAGTTGTAACATTGCCTCAGGATACCCAGATTCACCAGCTGGACCGGAGAGTACACCTGAAGTTGCCCTTTGATCATGCCTGAATAGTAGGGTGAACTGCTTAGTCGCTTGGTTGGTGAGGGGTGGATAAAGAGCATTGCCCTGCTGGGTAGTCAAGTGTCGTGGTATATTAGTGCCTGCTTTTAGGTCTGAGCAAGTGCTGGACTGTAGGATGCTTTATGAGTGCTTAGGTTTAGAGTTAGACTAGTTTCAAGTGAAAAACTGAAGAGGAGACTTAGTGGAGCCGGGAATAATTTAACCCTAGCTAACCAGTGCTGCCCAGCGCACAAAACCGTGCAAATGCGTTTTTTTAAATTACTAACTTCTGGGCTGGACTCCTCCAGGGACAGATGGCTGCGCAAAGTTCCACTTTCTCACAGGTGAACAGAGAAACTTCCCTCTATCCAAGTAAGGTATAGGCAACTTAGAAACTTGTAACACAGCCCTGAATTCAGCACTAGCCTGAAAACTGGACTATACTAGCTTAGAAAGGCGGGAAACAAGAATTTTTGTTTGTTTTTTTTAAAAGATAAGGCAAAAGCAGTAAAAAGTACACTTAAAACAGCTTTAAACGACTACAAGCAATCAGAAAAGGCTATCGCACTTTAGTGTGTAGCCTACAACAGTTAAACAATTTAAACAAAAAACTTTTAAAAGTGCAGGCAGTCAAATAAGTACAATATGTGAAAACAAAACAAGCTTTTAAATCACAATAAGTGCTGGAAAACCAGCATTTAGGCAGAAAACAGTTAAGTACAGCAAGAAAATACAGAAAACTGATACTCAATCACTCCAAAGTCTCTCTTTTAAGCTAGAAGCCTTGTATCAGTTTAAGGCTTTCTAGTGCTTTCCAGTAGGTTAGTTACAGGAAAGATGGGAAACAAGCACAGATGTGGTCATTTAAACCAGAAAGTTGAAAGAGATGGACAAACTTCCCGAATGATCAATAAACTACAATTCCTGATCCAAGAACCACTCCTCTTGTGGTAGACAGGCTACCTAGTACTTACCACTCCCACTGATGAGCTAGAAGGCTGCACTCCAACACAAAGGCTTGTGGGACTCAGAAGCATACAAACAGTCCTGGATACAGCAAATCTGTACCTGGAC